>NC_056728.1:1170511621-1170702330 GCF_019279795.1 Protopterus annectens | reverse complement strand
GTTCTCAGCTGACAAACATCCTTCAAAAGGTCTCACAGAGACAGATAAATGGTGCCAGCGCCATGGTTTAAAGCTTAATGCCAAAAAATGTATGGTCATACCCTTTGACAAAAACAATGTGCCCACAAATTACCACATAAGCAGAAACCCATTAAGTACAGAGAAAGTTATTAGGGACCTGGGGACCCAAGTTGATAGCAATCTCTCCTTTGAAAACCACATTGCCAGAGTGGTTAGAAAGACCTTCTACATAGCCCACCTCATCACAAAGGGTTTCACATCTAGATCAAGAGAGGTAATCGTGCCCCTTTATTCATCCCTCATCAGGCCCATCATAGAATACAATGCCCCTTTTGGGATGTACCTTACCCGACACCTACAGCAATTAGAAAGACCCCAAAAGTATCTCACCAAGAGGATCAAGGGTCTCAAACAGATGCCATATGCTGCTCGGTTAAAAAAACTCGAGCTCTACTCAGTTGCATACCGCCTACTTGAGATCTATGCCTGACATACAAAGCTATGTCAAATCCACAATTAATGGACATGCTCCACCTCAGTAAATCTAAATTCCTTAGAGCCACATGCTCGAGGGACTTGAACCTCAGCACAGAAATCAATAGAACTTGCTGGAGGGACAGGTTCATAACCCAGAGGCTCCCTTCGCTCTGGAATAGAATTCCAGTTCATGTGAGGCAGAGCACCTTACTGAATCTCTTCAAGAAGAATCTCGATAAGTGGATGGGGGATCGTAGGTTTGTCCCAGGGATTACTCCCGTGTCACGATTAGACAGAGGCACAGTAAACTAAACCTTAAAAAGGGCACAGTATACTCAAATCAAGGGGTGGCGTAAGCCATACAGAATCGGGCTAGGCTTATAATTGCCCCAGGGCAGATAGCCTATTATGAACCTATGAACCTATGAACCTATCCCAGAAGAGTGCTGCCCCCCTGACATCTCAGATGCTCAGGTAAGAGCCACCCTCTCCAAAGCAAAAAACACAGCATCAATGGGACCAGACAGTGTCCCGGGCTGTGTCCTACATGAACTCCAAGAAGAGCTAAACCCAAACATAAAACTACTGTTCAGTCTCAGCCTTACTACAGGATATGTACCCAAAGAGTGGCGTACAGCAACAGTGGTCCCTCTCCACAAAGGTGGTGCCTCAATGGATCTTGGAAACTATCACCCCATAAGCCTGACTAGCTTGGTCTGCAAAGCTATGGAAAGGATCATCATGGACAACATAAATAAAGATATTGGGGACCTACGGACACTGGATCCTACCCAGTTCAGCTTTGTTAAGGGCAGATCCTGCCTCTTAAACCTGGTCGATTTCTTTGAAACAGTCACCAAGGCCATTGACGAGGGGAAGGTGGTCCACACAGCCTACCTGGACCTTGCAAAAGCCTTCGATACAATACCCCACTCGGGCATTATAGATAAGCTCACCAGCTTAAATATAAACCCCTATGTCACTAGATGGGTTGCAAACTGGCTCAATGACAGAACCCAAATGGTTAGAATTGCTGGAGCCATGTCAGACTCCAAACAAGTTACAAGTGGCGTCCCACAAGGCTCAGTCCTGGGAACCTCTCTTGTTCGGTATATATTTCTCGGAGGTACAGGCCAACATGGAAGGACTGTGGCTGACCAAGTTCGCAGATGACTGCAAACTAAGCACCATAATCAACTCTCCAGCTGACACAAGCATCCTACAAAAGGGCCTCATAGAAACAGACAACTGGTGCCAGAGCCATGGCCTCAAGCTAAACGCCAAAAAGTGTATAGTCATCCCCTTTGGCAAAAACAAAGTGCCCACAAATTACCACATAGGTGGCAATCCATTAAGTACGGAAGAAGTAATTAGGGACCTGGGGACCCAAGTTGATAGCAATCTCTCATTTGAAAGCCACGTGGCCAAAGTGGTTAGAAAAACATTTTATATACCCCACCTAATCATGAAGGGATTCACATCTAGATCAGGGGAGGTCATCATGCCTCTTTACTCATCCCTCATCAGGCCCATAATTGAGTACAATGTCCCTTTTGGGATGAACCTTACCAGACACCTGCAGCAACTGGAATGACCCCAAAAGTACCTCACCAAGAGGATCAAAGTGCTCAAACAGATGCCATATGCTGCCCGGTTAAAGAAACTCCAACTCTACTCAGTGGCATACTGCTTGCTCAGAGGCAATCTGTGCCTGACATATAAAGCCATGTCCAACCCGGAATTAATGGACATGCTGCACCTCAGAAAATCCAAATCCCATCGAGCTACGCGCTTGAGAGACTTGAACCTCAGCACTGAAATAAATAGGACATGCTGGAGGGACAAATTCATAACCCAGAGGCTCCCTTCACTCTGGAATAAAATCCCAGTCCAGGTTAGGCAGAGTCCCTCATTGACTCTCTTCAAGAGGAATCTTGATGAGTGGATTGGAGATCATAGGCTTACCCCGGGTATCACTTCTGTGTCACTGTTAGACAGAGGCACAGTATACTAACCTCGAAAAAGGGCATAGCAAAATTAATTTAAAATGGGTGGCGAAAGCCAAACACACTCTGGCTAGGCTTATAAATGTCCTAGGGCAGATAGCCTAGTATGAACCTATGAACCTATATATATATATATATATATATATATATATATATATATATATATATATATATATGTATATATATATTTGTATATATATATATATATATATATATATAGATAGATAGATATATATATATATATATATATATATATATATATATATATAGAAATATATCTATACATGCATATCTATAAATATATATGAACGGTTCTACCTGACATAGTCGAAACCACACAACACCGACAACGACATCACCGACACCACATAATCGACAGTCCATTAACACGAAACCTCACATACCCGACAACGAAATAACCGACGGTACACAAACACGAAACCCCATACACTGCACACACCACAATAACAACAATAAAAAACAAAACACATCCCCATTCCACAAACCACACACACAACACAAGCACACCAAAATCCTTACAAACCCACACTAAACCTTACTCCTAACCCTAAGGTCCGTCCACTATCGCACACGCACCTAACCGCTCCCTAACCCTAACTCACTTAACCCACCCCTATCGCTCCCTAACCCTAACTCACTTAACCCACCCTATCGCTCCCTAACCCTAACTCACTTAACCCACCCCTATCGCTCCCTAACCCTAACTCACTTAACCCACCCCTATCGCTCCCTAACCCTAACTCACTTAACCCACCCCTATCCCCACAGACCGTCAATATCCACACTTACCTGACTCGCACCCTAACATCCGTCACTACCGCATACTCACACAGCCTTTTCCCATGTCGGCATCCTCGGCGTCGGTGTTGTCATCCGTCGTGTCGGTCTTCTGCATTGTCGATGTTCTGGAGCTCCGGATTCCGTTGTCGGTCTTCTGCGCTGTCGACGAAGTCAGGTAGAACCATATGAACATATATACATGCAAATGCCTACATCTATAGATATATATGTCTACATCTATATGTTGAAATATATACAGCAAGTTATATATATGTAAGCAGATATATATATATATATATATATATAGCTATGCAGGTATATACGGACATAGTTATATTTATGTAAGCAGATATATGTATCTATATAGGTATATACAGACATACATCTGTAGATAACAATGAGAAAATAACTAAAACATATACGTCCACATGCACCGTTACTGAGGTTGGGTGGCCCCAAACAATATATGTCTTGTACGAATAGATATACCCCCCCCCCCACTGCCAAACACATCCACCCTGCAATACACTATTATGTGTTGCAGATCCCATAACTAGGACCTGACACGACATGGGCACAAGATGTTAACAGTACTACATCCCACCTGTATGATGTCAGGCTGGTATCGATAACATATCATGCAGTACAGTCTGGCTCCCATAAGAAATGTACAATTTGGAAGCTATCAACATCCCTAGGATACATATACACAGACACATACATGCAGATACAGATATACATATATATATATATATATAAATATATATATATATATATATATATATATATATATATATATATATATATATATTTATATACATATATGTATATATAGATATACGCATATGTATATATATATATATATATATATATATATATATATATATATATATATATATATATATAGATATATGTATGCACATCCTATGTGTGCAGATATGCCTAGTTATGTTGGTATATATGTAGATATCTATAACTATATGTGCATACATATCTATTCTGATATACCTACTACTGTCAATATATATGTAGTTATCCATATGTATATGTGCATATGTATCTCTATCTGTATATGTGTAGACATATATTGCTCTGTATATGTATATATCTGGGTGTTTATATGTATACATATGTATGTATACATATGTCGATATGTATATGTGTATATAGCTATATAGATATCTGGATAATTATATATACATACATTTACATCATATGTCCTGAACATGGAGTGTAGTCCTACCTCAGCCCCTATAGTCCCAAATCCGTAGTACATGGGGATGTCAGGTGTGTATAGCAGGTATATTTGTATACTATTGCTACTGTAATAAGGATTGTCTTCACAGACATGGTGCGTGTGGGAGGTCAATCTCCTTTTAACATGTGCACCATTGGCTACTGACAGACATCCTAAGGACATCATAGTACAGTACCACTGCTAGCATAAAATCCACCTATGGACAACAGCAGAGATATTGCCCAATATATGTGGATAGTCTGACTCACTCTGGACAGCCCAGAGGTATACACCATAACCCATTAGTGCAAGACATGTGGACCAAGCCTGACAATGTGGATGTTAACAGCCATGTAGATGGGTATAACATGTGACTACTGGTATACATTTTCCCCCATAGGTTATGCATTCACACACCCCTGTCTGTTCTGCCACATAATAACCACTGGTACAGAGGTGACATGGCCGCATACTACCCACTAGATATTGACATACATCTGTACAGCATCCCACTGCTCTGTCTGTGGTATGGAACATGTGTGTGTATATGGCCCTACGAACATGTAAGCCGATAGGGTAACATACAGTGAAGCAGCATGTAACATCAGATAGAACAGGACCAAGAACAATGACATCTACCACAGTCTGTACACAGGCCAAGGTACATATTAACAATACATGCACTGTCGACAATCACCATAAGTACACAGACCTCAGTACTGTACACACAACCACAGAATGTCCAGGTTATGTCATCAAATATAACCCCTACTATACATAACATGTGTAGCAGTCTGATATCTCACTGACTTGTTATCAGATATGACATCACTAATTATGGTGTACAGCACATATGCATCCCTTACTGCATGACATATGTACAAATGTTGACAGGGTTGTGGCTGGAGGCACATGCACAGGGACAATATTGACATGTTACTGTGATAACCTCATACATTTACTGTTGTAACAGGTTTTTTTGCAACATATGTCCTATGAGGGATATGAAGTCAGTAACTCTCATGGCTGTCACCATCTACAAACTTCGATCCTCACACTACCTTCTGCAGTTCACAGCTAGGTGCTCTGTGGGTAACACATGAAACAAAAGGCACCACACACTGTCCAGTCTGCAGATGACCCTACAGATGGGTGTTCCCTCATAAACATAGCACTGACATGGCAGGTATTAAAACATGTAGGACAGCCATATCCACACACATCCTGTTAAACCAACATTACTCCAAATGCAGTATAGCAGCACTTATCAGGCACATCCCTCTCCTGTGTGTTGGCCTGTTTCCACAGTGTATGTTGTTAGAGGTAAATCCCCAATCCATCCGAGATGCTGTTTGCCAAACAACAGACCAAGTTCCTGCTCACAGTGAATGAAAGGCCCAACACCCACAAGATGTTCCTAGATATTGGAGTGTGTTTTCATGCAATTGGCTATGGAAATGTTATCACAGCTGTTCCACATGCAATCAGCTAGAGGAGGGTTGCAATTCGTGCAGAGGCCATCAGCTGATCATTAGCATCACTTAAAATACACATGCTGCTGCCTAAGCAAAGCAGGTGTAAATCTCCACATCCCCCAGACAGGGAGTGAGAGAGGCAGACAGAGACAATGAAATATCAGGGATGGGTGGGAGAGTAAATCTAAGTATGTTTGCATCATACACCTACCAGTACAGGGTATCAAACCCCGTATGATTATGTAGTGCTATCACATGTCCATGCAGTTATTGGATGCGCTACATAAGTTACATGTTGAGGAGCCCTCAGAACGTATATGTTATGGTGAGTGACATCTGCAACAGGGATATGGTAGCTACGTGGTAGGTGTAGTACACGTGCCTGTCTGCATGAACAGGTGTCATCAGCATTAACACAGTCACACTCTCACTGGGACACACACATATTGACACACTTGGCAGGGACAGGAATACAACTCATCACTAGTGGGATTGCCACAATACAGTACTGTGCAGGTATCACATGCACCTCAGGGGTCATACTGAGGTTATATGGGCAAAGGGTATGTGGAGGTGTCTGACATCAGACAGCATGCTTCAGTATGCCAATGGGGGTTTTAGTGAGTGTGAATGTGGTCGTACACATCATAAAACACACACACACAGACATGAGTGCCAGTACTGACATGCATGGATGCATTGCTTCACGGGTGTGTAGTGGTCAATGGTGCAAGGCTATACAAGGCTAGTTGATGGGTATACCTTGGCATCAGGCCACATGACAATGGTCTGCATTGTGGCTCAGGGGTGTAGTGTGGGGATTTGCCCACACAGGTGGGTATTGTATTCACCATTCAGTCACCTGGGTGACTATTGGGCGTGGCCAATGCTGTGCATTGCTTGCCATGTATGTGTTCCTGAGTCCATGACATGGACGGTGTCTGGGATGTGCACACCTCCCACATGCATGTACAGTGACATTTGGTACTGTACCTGGGGTATCTGGACCATGTTGTATGCACAGATTATTATCATCAGATGTGCCAGTCCTGGCCTCATTTGGTGGGAACTGTTAATGGACAGCAGATTGACTCTGCACCTACTTTGATAGCATGATACCAGTATTCCCTGGTGTCAGTGGCATCTATCCATACAGGGCTTGTGTTTCAGGCATGGTATGTCCTTTGTGGGTCATATTTGTGGCACCACAGGTGTTGCAGGTGTCCAGTGGGGAACAGGGGGGGAGGTGCACTGTCGGTATGTACATGCCTATTAGACTGATGGACAGGGTACCATGCCCTCTGTAGCCTACTGCAATCACACCATGGTTACTATCAGTGGGCATTATGCAGGGTACTATCAACATAGCGTGTGTTGCCTAGGCAAGTTTGTGTGTGTATGAGACATGGGTTGAGAGTGTTCCCTGGGTACTACAAGGGTTGCTAACGTAGTTGAACTGGCATTGATGTTACATGTAGGGATATAGATTTGCACCCCAGCCTCTCGGCTATTTCACATCTGTTATCCCTGTATGGATGGGCATTGTGATATATACTAGGGACACCATATAAGAAGTTTGCAAAACCCGCTCCACATTGAGTCCAGTTGTTACACACTCACAACCACCTCCACACAGGATACAAATGACAAACACAGACATAGACACACCTGTCATGTCTGGGATTAGACCTCCTACTTAATTAGTATATTACACTACAGCAGTATACAATTATAGGACATGCCACAGAGATTACTGGAGTACTCCTTTCCCAAAGGTGTATTTCACAGTGAATGACATCAGCAGGATTGCCAAAGTAGGGTATTTGAAATGTACTGAGTGTGACTAGTCTAAAATGCATTGTTCCCTACACAGACATAGACAAAACATCCACAACTGCCATGTATGGGAATAGAACCCCTACCAGGCTTCTACATCACGATGCTGTTATAGGATGCACAACAGAGATTACTGAAGTGCTCCTTCCCCAAAGGTGTATTTCAAAGTGAATTACATCAGCTGGATTGCCAAAGTAGGGCGTTTGAATTGTAGTGAGTGTGACTAGCCTAAAATGCATTGCTCCCTACACAAACATAGAAACACACACAAAACATCCACAACTGCCATGTGTGGGGATAGAACCCTTACCAGAGCTTTATATTACGCTGCAGCTTGATGCTGTTACAGGACATACCATGAAGATTACTAGAGTTTTCCTTCCCCAAAGGTGTATTTCACAGTGAATGACATCAGCAGGATTGCCAAAGTAGGGCGTTTGAATTGTAGTGAGTGTGACTAACCTAAAATGCATTGCTCTCTACACACACACTTGCCAAGTCTAGGATTAGAATTCCTACCTACCTATTTTATCACACTACAGCAGTACACAGTTATGGCATATGCTATGGAGATTACTGGGCTGCAATCTTCCCAGAGATGTATTTCTAGGGGAATGACATCAGCAGCCTTACCAAAGTAGAGCATTTGAGTTGTAGGGAGTGTGACTACCCTAAAAAGCATTGCTCTCTACACAGACACACAGTTGCCATGTCTGGGATTGGAACTCCTACCTAACTAGTTTATCACACTACAGCAATACGCAGTTATGCGACGCACCTCGGAGATTACTGGGCTACATCTCTCCCAAAGGTATTATTTCACAGTGGATGACCTCAGCAGGCTTGTCATAGTAGGGCTATGGTGGGGGGGGGCAGTGTGTGTGCATGGGCCATAACCCATTCATCTAGAGGTTGACACACCACATGCGGGCACACACAGGGTCATATTTCGCAGGTACGTGTATACAGCTGCTAGATGACTACTTCCTTGTACAGTCATGTTGCACAGCTAGCACGTGCACCACATAGTCTGTAATGCTGACAGATACCGCTTGCTAGTATCTACAGTGATTGACATCTGACCCTCATGTGGTTGTTGCCCTTTGGCTGCATGCTTGGTGGGATAGGCCTGGATGGCTCCTTGTCACAGTCATCCTGTTCCACACATCTATGTGCGTCTACCTTTGGCTTATTATAGTGTGTTGTCCTTAGATATATGTCTGTATTCCTATCCACTGTGTGTGCAAAGCATGTGTGGTGCATACTGAGGAGTGTCTGCACTAACATCTGCGACTGCCAGATATGTCTAGTCCACTGGTGTTTGCAGACATGACTTTCATGTGTTTAAGTGTGTGAGCATGCCCAGTATGACCTTTCAGTATGGTGTCGACTGAAATTGCCTTCATTTCTCTAAGTGAGTGAGTATGCCCAGTATGCCTGTTTGCACTGAATGTGTGGATCGAGTCCAGGTAGTTTGTACTGCAGTGCGGACCTTTGTGTTGTACACCTACAGGTAACATACTGTTTCTGCAGGGTATCCGTTGATTATTTGGCAATATGGGGAAAAATTATGCAGGGGATAGTGTGTACTGCAGGTGATTGTGTCTGTGCTGCTTCAGCTGCACGGTACTGCTGTTAGCAGAGATATTCAAATGTGTACTGTTATACACAGTGATGTTTTCTGTCCTCGTGTACTGTCAGGTGGACATTCTTGCTCACAGTGATGTCTTGGGGGACAAGGGTGACTGCAGCTGTGTCCGGTATTGTGGGCAGACACCTATATATTCATGGTAACTTATGCCATTCTGGAGGGAGATCTGCAGACACTTGGTGCTGGGTTTGTGTATCCAGTTCAGCACATTGGTACAGTACTGGCAGAGGATCCCATACTTGTTTCTGCAGGGTATCCGTCATCATTTGGCATTGACTGTTACTACATTTCTACATACGATGGGGGCGCACATGACTATTTCTAAATTTCTACACAGGATGGGGAGGCACACCTGACTGTTAGTATATTTCTACGTAGGATGGGGGGTACACCTGACTATTTCTACATTTCTACACAGGATTGGGGGGGGGCACACCTGACCGTTACTACATTTCTACATAGGATGGGGGGCACACTTGACTATTTCTACATTTCTACACAGGATTGGGGGCACACCTGACTGTTACTACATTACTACGTAGAATGGGTGGGGCACACCTGACACTTGTACACATTTGCTATGACTGTACTGGTATGTCAGGTACTCCATTTCATTCTGTATTTTTACCTATCATGCTGACTAGAGGCATATCAGTGTACTACAGCTCTTATCTTTGATTTACCTACATATTAGTTTCTGACTTCCTACCCTTCAGAACTAATGTCCCACTGCCTGACCTGCTGTAGTCTGCCTGTGTAGGCCTGGGGGGGAGGTTACCCATAGGCATCATTCAGAGGCCATAGAACAGCCTTTGTTTGTGTTTGTCTACACCTGTCCTGCTGGCTGAGACTGTTGTTGGGTATGTGAACCTCCCTGACTGGCATGCGTGAGTCATATGGACACACATGTCACCCAGAACATTTCTTGCTGTGGGTTTTGTCACCCTGTGTAGTAGTGGCCACTATGGTGACTCCAGTATATGTTACATATGTCATGGTACCACTATGGGTGTCTACTATCTGCTGCCATTACATTTAGCCACCCTATTCCCTTGTGTGCACACATCCATACCATAGATACAGGTAATGACACATTCTACTCTATTTGGCAATTGGTAGGTTGATTGACTTACCTTGTGGGTGTGCCAGGATTGAGGATGGTGCTGGAGGGCTGCCTATGTCATATACACATAGTACACTCCCTATACATGGTTGAGCACAGGTAGTGTCATGTTTGGCATCCGTTTTACTGTATGTGTGAGTCAGAGAGAGGTGTCATTCCTTGGGTCCCTATGTGTCAGTGTATGTGCTATGTGTTGTCTCTTTGTCACAGCCTCGGTATACTGGGCACACCTCCATCTGCCTACTGGGGCAGGCTTAGGTTGTTCCTCCTCTGAGTCACTCTGTGCCTGTGCAGGCCTTGGCATTGGTGGGAGGCTGTGTGGCCATGTCATGTGCTGTTCTTGCTGCAGCTGTTTCTGGAGGATCATATTGTGTAGCATGGCACATACCATAATGATTTGGCTACATGCAGCTGGTGAGTATGGATGTGTCCAGACACTGGAACCGTGACTTGAGCATCCCAAACACATGCTCGATTATAAGTCTTGTCTGTGCATGTGCCTCATTATGGCATTCTTGTTCAGGTGTGTGTGCATTTCTGATGTGTGTCATCAGCTACAGCTCCAGTGTGTAACCAGCATCCCCCACTAGGTGACCATAGGGGATGTCCCCATTGGCAAATCTCTGGTACAGCTG
Organism: Protopterus annectens; assembly: GCF_019279795.1. NCBI lineage: Eukaryota > Metazoa > Chordata > Ceratodontiformes > Protopteridae > Protopterus > Protopterus annectens. Next base: position 1,170,691,068 of record NC_056728.1, on the reverse strand, counting down.
TGTCAGATGCCAAATGTAGGAATCGTGATAGCTTCCAGGGTAGCCAGCACACACATTCATTATAATGCCCTGGGCATCACACATGACCTGGCAGTTGATGGAGGGGAGGCCCCTGTGGTTGATGTAGGCCCTACCCTGATCACCAGGTGGTGCTTTGATGCATATGTGCGTGCAGTCTATAACACACACTACCTCAGGGTATTCTGCTATTTGTTGGAAGAGACGCATATTGCTGGCCAACACCTCACAGGTGTTGAGGAAATATACATGCTCACTGGCATGTGCTGACATGGCATCCAGGAATTGGTGGAATATTCTGGATGCTGATGCCTGTGAGATCCCCATGATATCCCCAGTTGAACTTTGGGAGGTACCTGTGGATAGTATTCCTAGGCCTGCACATACCTTGCTATCCACTGGGATGGGTTCTCCTCGGTCAGTTCATTGTGTCAGGCATGGCTGGCACAGGTCAACAATTTGCTGTAGGATGTCCGTGTCCACCCCATAGCACTCCACTATCTCCAGCTCATGTAGCCCCTGGCAGGTTACCCAAGGTCTGTGCACTCTTCTCTGTCTCCTCACTGTGGGTTGTTCAGCAGCATTCACATCCCCATCACCCTTAGCCTCTTGCACATGTTGTTCTATGTTGCCTGCTGCAGCCCATCTCATTTTGTAGTTTTGTTTGCTAAAAATTCCCCACTTGTGTACACCGGTGGTGTAGAGTATAGGAAAATCAAGAAGGAAAGGTGTTTGCATAGTTTATAGTAGTGTTCTGGGCTGGGCTGGTTTGCTGCCTGTGTAATTGGCTGATTCTGATACATTTCACCTGCCAGCTATGCTAGTTCTCCTTGATTACCTTCCTACAGCTGTTTTCCCTTCCCATTGCCTTCCTGTTTAAGCCCGGGGGTGCACTGTGCAAACAGAGTGCTCAAATGTGCACAGTGCTGCTATTTCCTGGTTTAACTTGTTTTTTCTTCCTTTAAAACCCGCTGCATGGTGTGCATACCCGCTTAGGCAATGTAAAGAGTGTTAGGCAGATTCAGACACACACCCTTGCTTAGCTGTGCTAAGCTAGGAGCAAACCCGAGCCACAGGGCTCCAATCCACTTACAGTATGCCTGACACACACTCCTATGATGTCAGCTAACTCCTAGGCTTGCACTGAGGTGTTCGTACTTTAACACTTTTGGGACATGACTAGCATGCTGGGGAAAACTAGGATTCACTATCATTCCCCTCATTTGCATAGGATTGCCTGCTAATGCATCGTTACATGTCTCACACTGAGCCTCCTCCCTTAGCAACCACTACTTGCTGGCCATGTTGTCTTCTGGCTGCCATTGACTTGCATGGCAGAATACTGATTTTAGTTACAATGCTTATTTTAGGTTTATTTTGTTATTTTACTCCCAATCCCGTTTGCGCGCTGCTGCCCTACACTTAAACAGCCGAGATCTGCTAAAAAAAAAAAAATAAAAGTAGATTTTTTTTATTTTTTATGTTGTTTGCAATGCCAATGGCCTTATACTTGGCCATTGGTATGCTTCTTGACTGATATGCAGCCTTTATTTGGAGCAGTCACAGCTCCATTTTGGATTTTGCAAATGTACTCGGTTACTAACCGAGTACATTTCTGTAGATTGCACTAGTCCTGCACGGCCAGTTGCAAGCTTCCTGGATCGCAAATTCACCTCATTTGCATGGATTTCTCCTGCAAATGGGGTGATGTGCATACAGGGACTTAGTCCGTGCAGGACTAGTGCAGGAGCACTCGTGCACACTCCTGCAGCCTGTTCCTGGATTGCAAGGCAAACATATTGCCTGCTGGAGCTCCTGCATTGATCCTGCATGCCGTGCAAGGCATACAGAATCCAGGTGTCTATTTAAGATGAAGAGCATCAGGACTCGTCTCATTTCTTTACTCTGAATATGTTTGACTTTTATATTGCAGGACATTAGTTAATGTCGAGTATGTGTTTGATCCTTCTCTAATAAATCCAATAAGCAGGCAACAATATTTGTTTAGCAACTGTGGTTTCATACGCATGTCAAACTGAATACAGTAAAGTGAACATCACAAACTGGAATTGCACTTTGCATACTGTGTGCACATGGCTTGAGTTTCAGTCTAGAAAGGTCTGTAATCTACAAGAATTATTTAAAGACAGCATGCAGTTCTGCAGGACTGATTACAACTTTTGTATACAACTAAACTGAAACACAAATACACACACAAACATTTATTTTATTTATTTATTGACATTTGTTAACCGGGTTTGTCCAACTGGGCTTGTGGCCCATTTTCAGTGGAAACCCGAGGAGAAAAGCTCCAGTAGTACATTTTAAACAAGTACAATTTTAAACAATATTTATATAATAGCAGTTATAGCAAAAATATTTACATATGTTGGGTTACATGCATAAAGTTAAAGTTGCATGAAAAAAAAGCTAAGTAACAATTTTACATTGCTATAGTTCAATAGGTCAACAATAAAAAAATTTGTTTGTATAAAATTATGCAAATGCATAGTAGACTCACTGGAGAGAGAGGTGTAATGAGGTACTAAGTATGGTCCTTTTGAGGGTACATACTAGGTAGGGTCACAGCAATACACACATATACACAGATGCATGAATGCATACAAACACACTCACCCTCACATGCACAAGAACAGACTCACCCACACATGCAAATGTACATAAAGACACACACAATGTGGACACTAAATTACATATTGCCAAGACAGAATATAGAAGCCATCAGTGCAACAGGAAATTAACTATTAAATATAACAAGCAGTGAGACACCTCTTAGTTCTCCTTTCTGTTACTGAAAACATGCCTAATTAACTGCTATTTTATTTCACATACATCCTCTGGTAAGGCTGTGATTCAAATGAACGTAATGGCATTAACATTTTCCAGACATGGCCAGAGAGTCGTAAAAAGCCACCATGCGCATTTCTGCATTTAGTTGCCAATGAAATATTTAAATATATTGCCATGTACATCAGAAATGTTAGCACAAGGCAAATGAAAGAAATAGTATAAAATATATGCAAGGAGGGAGTTACAGCAATTGTCTTATGTTTCATGCGCAGATATTTATTATTCTGCTTACATGCGATATTTTACTTGCTTTTGAATATGTGGATACTTCCGTTAGTTAACTAGCACACTGTAGGCAATAGAATTACCAATGCAAATTAGCTGTTAGCCTGGTGTAAACCATTGAAAATTATAGTTATCATTTGTAATCTATGACTGCGATCCTGTTGATCAGGTTTTATTCCATAACTGTAGTGGTAGTACCTATGTCTGTGAATGTTGCACATTCTTTTACCTCTCACATACAGTTTTGGAACGTTCTTCCTTAAAACCTGTCCTCTTAGTCTGGTATTTTTTTTTCACAGCCTCTCATTTAAAGATTGCTGTGTAAGACTGGCATCATCACATCAATGAATTTAAACCAGTGTGGGAAGCTGCAGGGCAGCATTACTGTATGTTTAGTAGATGCTGCTGTTGTTTTTGTAAAGGTTGTCTGAATGGAAGTATACTGATTGGAAAGGTTGCCACTATCTCACCAATTCCTGTTTTTACAATTATTCTTTTCATCCTTCATTACAGTTGCTGAAGGAGCACATCTAAGATTAGTGTGGCTCAGGGAGAGTAGTAACTGCAGATGCTGCAACTCTTTTCCCAAGTTATAAACCTACACTCAGATATAAGCAGTCAGTACTGCTGTAGCAAGAATGCTACAGCAGCTCTACATATATAAAATAGTAGCAATCTTTCTTCCAGTAATACAAGACCATAACATCCTCATTAAATACAGGTTTACAATAGGGTCACCAGTCATAAGCAGTTTGCACTACAAGCAGCAGGGGGATTATGCTCAGAAATGATCAAAAGTATAACCTGTTATGTACTTCTGTAACATCAGAAAGGCCTGAAACAAGACACTCTTCACAATTGTTACTATTAAGCCTCATGTTGTCACACATACAGAATCCATCACAGAACTATATCAGGAAAACCTGAGAGCTATAAAAACTATAACACATTCCCTGCTCTTGCACACAAAAAGTGTGATAGAGTGAAGTGTCTAAGCTTTAAAAGCTGTTGAGGAGAGGCATATATTGCTTCTGGCAACTGTTTCTGTTCAGTGCTAAGCATGTTACAACTTTTACAGCTGTAACACACTTTGCACTCCCTTACTTTTTTCCATTATGACTGATAACACATCAGGTTACTTAATGCTTGACATATTACAAAGATTTAGGATTGGACTCCACTTATCCTAACCAATTTGTAGTATGTGGAATGTGCTCATTATGCACTAGAACTGGGAAAAAAGACAATCTTGTTATGCACATCAAACAGATGCTTCACATGCTTTGTTATGTACAACTTAGAGCTCTCATGATGTAGTCTTGTGTGTGTGTGTGTGTGTGTGTGTGTGTGTGTGTGTGTGTGTGTGTGTGTGTGTGTATGTGTGTCTGTGTGTGCGTCTGTTTCTGTTCTGAGAGAGGCTGCAAGCTCCTTTTAAAAAGATAGATGTTTGGACTGATCTGGCATATGAATTGAGTGATTTAACTAGCATACTACATCCTGGAGAGTAATGTTGTCATAATAGTACAATGACCTGCAGTGACAACAGCCTAGCATGCTTGCCCAGTGGGTGCCAGAAGTGAAAAAGGACCAGAGTGATTTAGTTAGAATGTTTTCACTACTCATAGCATTAATAGGTTCATAGGTTCATAGGTTGGTACTAGGCTATCAGCCCTAGGGCCTATACAAGCCTAGCCATAACAATTCCCTGGCTATTTCTTCCCACATTATTTACTTTCCTGGACCCCTGTCTAGCAGGGTGACTGACGTGATCCCTGGGGTGAATTTCCTTTCTCCCATCCAATCGTCAAGGTTCCTCTTGAAGAGGTCCAAAGAGGCACTCTGCTTGACATGTATGGGCAATCTATTCCAGAGTCTGGGGAGTCTCTGGGTCAGGAACCTATCCCTCCAGCATGTTTTGTTTATTGTGATGACAAGGTTTAGATCCCTGGAGCATGTAGCTCTGAGGGATTGGGATTTCTTTAAGTGTAGCATGTCCAACAGCTCTGGGTTTGACATGGCCTTGTATGTTAAGCAGAGATCACCTCTGAGTAGACGATATGTGACAGAGTATAGCTGGAATTTTTTAAGGCGGTCAGCGTAGGGCATCTGTTTTAGGCCTGTGATTCTTTTAGTGAGGTATTTCTGAGGCCTTTCCAGTTGTTGCAGATGTCTTGAGAGGTACATACCAAATGGGGCGTTGTATTCTATAACGGGTCTAATGAGAGATGAGTACAGTGGGACAATGACATCCTTTTTTCTGGATGAAAAGCCCTTCGTGATGAGGTGTGCCACATAGAAGGATTTCCTGACTGTTGTGGCGATGTGGTTATCAAAGGTGAGACCACTGTCCATCTGTGTCCCTAAGTCTCTTATCACACTTTCTGTGTTTAGTGTACTGCCACCTATATGGTAATTCATGGATACATGTTTTTTCCCAAAGGGGATAACAATACATTTCTTGGCATTGAGCTTGAGCCCATGGCTCTGGCATCAAGCATCTGTTTCTGTAAGGCCCTTTTGTAGAGTATCCACATCATTTGGGGATTCAATAATGGCTCCCAGTTTGCAGTCATCTGCAAACTTTGTTAGCCAGAGTCCCTTAGTGTTGACCTGCACTTCAGAGAAGTAGATGCCAAACAAGAGCGGCCCCAGGACTGAACCCTGAGGTACTCCACTTGTCACTTGTCTGGAGCTGGATTTGGAGTCGGCTACTTTTACAGTGTGGGTTCTATCAGTAAGCCATTTAGCAACCCTGTGGGTGCCATAGGGATTAATGCCCAACTTAGTAAGTTTATCTATGATTCCAGAGTGGGGGGTGGTGTCAAAGGCCTTAGCAAGGTCTAGATAGGCTGTGTGGACCACCTTACCCTTGTCCATGGCTCTGGAGACTGGGTGGGGTCCAGTGTTTGAAGGTTGCCAATGTCTTTGTTTATAAGTTCCATAATAATACGCTCCATGGCCTTGCAGATAAGGCTTGTCAGACTGATGGGATGGTAGTTTCCGGGATCCAAGGTGGATCCCCCCTTGTGGATTGGGATAACTGTAGCTCTGCGCCACTCAGTGGGCACGAAACCTGAGGTGAGGCTATGATTAAACATGACACTTAGGTGAGGTGCCAGTTCATATTGTAGTTCATGTAGTACACAGCCCGAGATGTCATCTGGTCCCATGGATGCTGTATTCTTGGCTTTAGAGAGTGTGTTTTGTACCTGTGTGGCCGTTATTACTGGAATTTGGCAATCTTCCGGTATTGAGATGGGCCATTTAGGGGTGAGAGGGGGTGAAGTTGGCACTGAATCGATCTGCCAGGATATTGGCAATATCCTTCGGATCAGTATATTTAATGCCATTCTGTTTTAGCTCAGAGCAGATCTGAGCATTGCCATTTAGATTCTTGACATAGTTATAGAATGCTTTGTGGTTGTCTTTGGAATCTTTGGCAATTTTATTTTCGTAACTAGCTTTGGAGGATTTTATGACGCATCTCAGTTTCTTACTGAGGCTAGTAAGGGAGTTTTTTGCATCCTGGGATTTTCCTCTTTTCTGCAAAAGTTTCTTCCTTTTGTTGTAAAGTTTGTTTATGGCAGGGGACCACCAGATTGGCTTCCTTTTTTTGGATGAGAACATTTTGGTTCTATTTGGGATGGCACGATTCATGCATGAGTGGATGTGCTCATACAGTGCCTTAGTGTAGGATTCAGCAGTTGAACTTTCAGTTCCCATTTGCATGGGTGTCATGAAGTTTGTCACTTCTGACTTGAGTAGCATGAAGTTGGCTTTGGAGAAGTTTTTTATGGTGGTTTATTTACTGGGGGGTGGGGGTGGGATGCTGATGTTAAGGGTGATTAGCTTATGGTCAGACCTGAATAACGAGGGGGTGACCATAGGTATGGAGCATCGATTTCCCATGTTGGTAATGACCAGGTCTAGGATATTGGAGCCCCTGGTGGGACTATGGATTAGTTGATCCAGGGCGTTGGAATTTATGAATTCCAAGAACCGTTGCGCAAAGGTGTTGGGACATGAGTAGTTTTCCCAGTTAATGGCAGGGTAGTTAAAATCACCCAGTATTAGGGTGTTTGGTTCTATCTTAATATTTTACAGTATGTTTAGAAAGGTGTAGTGAGAATCTTGGGGTATGGTGGGGGATCTGTAGCAAGCTACAATTTGGATTGCAGTCTTACCTAGTGTTAGTTGCACTTGGAGAATTTCAGACACATTGTGTTGGCCAACTAACCTGGTGGTGTGAATATCCTTGGCGAATATTGACACTCCTCCACCTTTAGTGTTTCGGTCCTGGTTTGGTGGCCGAAAAGTGTGGTAAGAGTTGTAGCCTGGTATTGCAGGGGTGCTCTCTGGAGCCTTGAACCAGGTCTCAGTTACTGCACAGATATCGATGTTCTCCATTTTTAGGAGTACCTCGAGAGAGTGCATTTTGAGGTTTAGACTTCTAGCATTGAGTAGCATTACCTTCAGATTTTGCATGCTTGTACCTGTTACGGTGGTGGTTTTGTCCTTTGAAGTTTGCCTAAAAAGGCACTATAGGGGTGGCAAGAGCCTTAGCCAGTAACCTGAATCCCAGGGGCGACAGGTGCAGACCATCTCTGGCAAAGCATCGTGGTCTGTCAATCATGTCATCCCAGGCAGACAGAAACTGGATCCCCTTTGAATGACACCATAAGCTTAGCCAATTGTTGAAGTCAATCATTTTATCCTTATATTGTGGTATCATTCTGGGCGAAGGCAGGATGCTACTCAGGGTTAGGGTCATACCTGCCTGGGCCATATGATCCGAGAGCTCTTCCATGTCTCTTTTCATGTAGTCCAGGGAGGTATATCTCAAGTCATTCACTCCAACATGGACAATGACAGAGTCATAGTTGTACTTGTTATGGAGTGACTTGAGTGCATGCGTTATGTGGGGGATCCTGGCACCCGACAGGCAGCTGACTGTAATTTTCTCCTTATTCAACCTGGTGAGAGGGACATCAGTGTGCCGGACTATAGAGTCACCTATGACTAAAGTGTTAGGTACATTGTCTTGCCTTAGGGGCTGTTGCTGGGTGGCACACTGGTGTTGTGAACTATGTGACACACTGGTTGTGATTGGTGTTTGTTTGCATTTCAGCTTCAGAGGTCTTTGTTGCTTGGGCAGGTTACAGTTAAGGGCCTCTGCATATGTGGATTTAGTGTTGCTATATGTGGGTGTTGGTGGTGCGGGTTTAGAAGGGCTATGTGTTGCTTGAGGTGTAGTGTGGGTGTTAACCTTCTCCTCTTGACTGTTTAGCACAATCTTGGGTGGAGAGAGCTTTGCTTCCATTTTGGCTATGTAAGTGCATCTCTCACAGGTTGTAGTGTTGGGTGGTAGGAGGAGAGGGTTGTCTGTGTACATGAGGCAATTGCAGCATTGCCCCAGTATGCCCAGATTCACCAACTGGACAGGAGAAATCACAGGAAGCTGACCCTTGGACATGCCTGGTTTGGGGCTTTTTTTTTTCTTTGTAAAGTATAGGAGCTGTTTCCTTAGCAAGGTACTTTGCAGTTATAGGCTGTTTAGTGCCTACTATTAATTTCTCCTTGTTAACAAAGAAAGTTCAGTGTTTGTATGAGTTTAAGGCTTCCTAGTGCTTTCCAGCAGGTATTAGAGAAAGTGCTAGTCACAGGATGCTTAAAGGTAAGATTGAAAAGAATGCACTCTGCAGTGTGCACTGGAGAAGTTAGATGTGAAATTAGGTAACTTGAGTTTTACCGGTTTAAAAAGTTAAGGTTTAGTGGAGAGTTACTATTTTTAAAACAGCAAGATGGATTGAAAGGGGTGGTCACTTTTGTATTTTGGTACTATGAAATACTGTAGGATGGCCAATAAATTTAAATAATTGAAGGGGTGGGATTTCAAAAATGATGATTTTGTGATTACTCACATAAGCCAGTGAAAGTAGAGAGAAATGAGATATATGGTCAGATTAACATAAGAGGCGGGCAACTAGAAAGACAGTGGTATTTAACAAGACAACTTAAATGGGTGGTAGGGCGGGAAAAATTTGGCCTGACTCAGAACAGAGAGAGCTGTGGTCTCTTTTGAAGTTGTAATATTCTGTTAAAACAGAATGCAAGCAAAACACAAGGTAAAGAAAACAAACTACAGTATTCAAAATATAGAAAGGCAATACAGTAATACAAAAAATAAAAGCAAACTAACCTTTCCTTCACAGCAAAGTGTAGCAGAGTCTGGATGAGCCTTTCTTGTAAAGCTCTGAAATGTTTTAGTTTACTCCTTAAATAGAAATTTTAGTTCCTAGCTCCACCCCCTCTGTTAACAAGTGATTAACCTTAAGTGACCTCTTCTGTCTTATGAATGAGTCCTTAATTAATCAGTTCTTATTTCTGCCATAAAAATGATGCCATAATTATGGGTCATTACTGCTGAACTGATGTCAGTTTTTTTCAGTCTGTCCCTTAAACTCTGTTGACATCAGCACCCACCAACATATATTTTTTACTTAAGTACCCTTAAGTAGTCATTCTATATACAGTGGATATGAAAAGTGTGCACACCCCTGTTAAAATGCCAGTTTTTTGTGATATAAAAAATCCATAATAAATAATTTCAAAACATTTCCCACCTTTAAGGTGACCTATAACCTGTACAATTCAATTTAAAAACAAATAAATTGGTTAGGGTAAAAATATAAAAAAACAAAAAAAAACATACAATAAGCTGGTTGCATATGTGTGCACACCCTTAAACAAATACTTTGCTGAAACACCTTTTGATTTATTTACAGTATTCAGTCTTATTGGGTACACACCTGCCATCAATTAAAGAGACTCTGAATAACCCCAAGTAAAGTTCAACTGTCCTAGTAGGATTTTTCTGACATTTACACAGTTGTCTGCTATAGCAAAAGCCATGGTTCGCAGAAAGCTTAAAAAGCATCAAAGGGATATCATTGATGAAAGATATCAGTTAGGAGAAGGGTACAAAAAAATTTCCACAGCATTGCATACACCATGGAACATAGTGAAGATAGTCATCAAAAAGTGGAGAAAATATGGGACAACAGTGATGTTGCAAAGAAGTGGACGTCCCTCCAAAATTGATGAAAAGACAAGATGAAAACTGGTCAGGGAGGCTGCCAAGAGACCTATAGCAACACTAAAGGAGCTGCAGGAATTTTTGGTAAGTGCTGTCTGTGTACTAGATGCAGGAATGTCTGGCAAGTACTGGTTGTGTACTACATGTGACAACAATCGCCTATATTCTCCATATGTCTGGACTATGGGGTAGGGTTGCAAGTTGGAAGCCTTTTCTTACACAGAAAAACATTCAGGCCCAGCTAAAATTTGCAAAACAATATGTCAAGACTCCCAAAAGCATGTGGGAAAATGTGTTATGGTCTGATGAGATCAAGGTTGAACTTTTTGGCCACAATTCCAAAAGGTATGTTTGGCACAAAAAACAACACTTTGCATCACCAAAAGAGCACCATTCCCATGGTGAAGCATGGTGGTGGCAGTATCATGCTTTGGGTTTGCTTTGCTTCATCTGGAACTGGGGCTTTAGTCAAGGTGGAGGGAATTATGAACAGTTCCAAATACCAGTCCATTTTGGCCCAAAACCTTCAGGTGTCTGCTAGAAAGCTGAAGATGAAGAGGAATTTCACCTTTCAACATGACAATGACCCCAAGCATACATCCAAATCAACAAAAAATGGCTTCACCAGAAGGAAATTAAAGTATTGGAATGGCCCAGAAAGAACCCAGACCTAAATCCAATAGAAATTCTGTGCAGTGACCTGAAGAGAGCTGTGCACAAGAAATGCCCTCACATTCTGACAGATTTGGAGTGCTTTTGCAAGGAAGAGTGGGCAAATATTGCCAAGTCAGGATTTGCCATGCTGATAGACACCTACCCAAGAAGACTGAATGCTGTAATTAAATCAAAAGGTGCTTCAACAAAGTATTAGTTTAAGGGTGTGCACACTTATGCAACCAGCTTATTGTACATTTTTTATTTTTTATATTTTTCCCCTAACAGATTTGTTTGTTTTTCAGTTGAATTGTACAGGCTATAGGTCACATTAAAGGTGGAATATTTTTTGAAATGATTGATTGTGAATTCATTTTTTATATCACAAAATCCTGGCATTTTAACAGGGGTGTGTACACTTTTTATATCCACTGTATGTTATTCTTAATTTTTTTTACATTTTAAATGATGTCATCAAGTTAGTAAAAACCTTGCAGCTCTGTACAACTTACTGTAATCAGTGGTATACTTGTGATTAGGGGTAGCTTGTAGGCATACTGTGATGGTTTAGAAGACTTCCTTTACATTTAGAAAATAGACTACAGCTGTCACAGCAAATATAATAAACTGTTTATATGAAACTGTTTATAATATTAACACATTATAGTACTTTGCTAATAATACCCTTCTTTTTTTTTTCCTTTTTGTTTTGCAACACATGAAGAGATTTATCTCAACTACTGTATCTATCACAGGAGGCTGGCATGATTGGTTCCCCTACTCCATGTGTATTTCTGCGATCAAAGGATAAGTTATTAGCACCATAAAAACATTTAACAACCATCACATTTTGCTAGTTATTTCTTCTTTTTTTCCCCTTGTTCTTCCTCTTTTTGTAGGTCAAGAAAAACATAGAATACCACAGCTGCAGTCATATACATCAGCCAGGGAGATGCCCAGCTCATCACAGGCCTGCTTTGTAAGTTAAGAGTGGTGGTGGTGCTGGGTCCACTGTGCTTTTCCATAATTCCTCCTCTATCACCATTTATCCATCCTCTGTTTATTTGTCTTCCCTTCCATTTGTGAAATTAGCCTGTTGTGTGATCCCCCCAATTGCTTGCTTATGTCACTGTCAATACCTTTATCTTTCCCTACCTGTCATTCCTTCTCTTACCACCCTTTATATCTATCCCCGCATCCCCCCCAAAAGTGCCCTCCTCTCTTACCTCCTCATGCCCAACCCTCTTATGTCATTCTGCTTTGTTTCCCTTGTCTGCTGTCTTTCCTTTTCCAACTTTACTATCATCCCTGTTTACATAGTTATTGTTACAAGAGTGTGGTGTCCATCAACCCATTTATGTACTTATTGTAACAAGAGAGAGTGGTGTCCTTCGACCCATTTACATACTTATTGTAACAAGAACGTGGTGTCGATCGACCCATTTATGCACTTACTGTAACAAGAGAGTGGTGTCCCTCAACCCATTTACATACTTATTGTAACAAGAAAGTAGTGTCCCTCAACCCATTTATGTACTTACTGTAACATGAGAGTGGTGTCCATCAACCCATTTACATACTTATTGTAAAAACAGAGTGGTGTCCATCGACCCATTTATGTACTTATTGCAACAACAGAGTGGTGTCCCTCAACCCATTTACATACTTATTGTAACAAGAGAGTGGTGTCCATCAACCCATTTACATATTTATTGTAACAAGAGTGGTGTCCATTGACCCATTTATGTACTTATTGTAACAACAGAATGGTGTTCATCGACCCATTTACATACTTATTGTAAGAATAGAGTGGTGTCCATCAACCCATTTACATATGTATTGTAACAAGAGAATGGTGTCCATCGACCCATTTATGTACTTATTGTAAAAAGAGAGTGGTGTCCATTGACCCATTTATGTACTTATTGTAACAACAGAACGGTATCCATCGACCCATTTACATACTTATTGTTACAACAGAGTGGTGTTTATTGACCCATTTACATACTTATTGTTACAACAGAGTGGTGTTCATTGACCCATTTACATACTTACTGTAACAACAGAATGGTGCCATCAACCCATTTACATACTTATTGTAGCAACAGAGTGGTGTCCATTGACCCATTTATGTACTTATTGTAACAAGAGAGTGGTGTCCATCGGCCCATTTACATACTTGTAAGAACAGAGTGGTGTTCATCAACCCATTTATGTACTTATTGTAACAACAGAGTGGTGTCCTTCGACCCATTTACACACTTATTGTAACAACAGAATGGTGTCCATCAACCCATTTACATACTTATTGTAACAACAGAGTGGTGTCCATCGACCAATGTATGTACATAATGTAACAACAGAGTGGTATCCATCGACCCATTTACATACTTATTGTAACAAGAGAGTGGTGTCCATCAACTTATTTACGTACTTATTGTAACAGCAGAGTGATGTCCATCGACCCATCTATGTACTTATTGTAATAACAGAATGGTGTCCATCAACCCATTTACATACTTATTGTAAGAACAGAGTGGTGTTCATTGACCCATTTACGTACTTATTGTAACAACAGAATGGTGTCCATTGACCCATTTACATACTTATTGTAACAAGAGAGTAGTGTCCATCAACCCATTTACATATTTATTGTAACAAGAGAGTGGTGTCCATTGACCCATTTGTGTATTATTGTAACAACAGAATGGTGTTCGTTGACCCATTTACATACTTATTGTAAGAATAGAGTGGTGTCCATCAACCCATTTACATACGTATTGTAACAACAGAGTGGTGTCCATCGACCCAGTTATGTACTTATTGTAACAAGAGAGTGGTGTCCATCAAACCATTTACATACTTGTAAGAACACAGTAGTGTTCATCGACCCATTTACATATTTATTGTAACAACAGAGTGGTGTCCATTGACCCATTTATGTACTTATTGTAACAAGAGAGTGGTGTCCATCAAACCATTTACATACTTGTAAGAACAGAGTGGTGTCCATCGACCCATTTATGTACTTATTGTAACAAGAGAGTGGTGTCCCTCAACCCATTTACATACTTATTGTAAAAAGAAAGTAGTGTCCCTCAACCCATTTATGCACTTACTGTAACAACAGAGTGGTGTCCATCAACCCATTTACATACTTATTGTAACAACAGAGTGGTGTCCATCGACCTATTTATGTACTTATTGTAACAACAGAGTGGTGTCCCTCAACCCATTTACATACTTATTGTAACAAGAGAGTAGTGTCCATCAACCCATTTACATATTTATTGTAACAAGAGAGTGGTGTCCATTGACCCATTTGTGTACTTATTGTAACAACAGAATGGTGTTCATTGACCCATTTACATACTTATTGTAAGAATTGAGTGGTGTCCATCAACCCATTTACATACGTATTGTAACAAGAGAATGGTGTCCATTGACCCATTTATGTACTTAGTGTAACAACAGAATGGTATCCATCGACCCATTTATATACTTATTGTTACAACAGAGTGGTGTTTATTGACCCATTTACATACTTATTGTTACAACAGAGTGGTGTTCATTGTCCCATTTACATACTTATTGTAACAACAGAGTGGTGTCCATCGACCCATTTATGTACTTATTGTAACAACAGAACAGTGTCTTTCGACCCATTTACATACTTATTGTAAGAACACAGAGGTATCCATCAACCCATTTACATACTTATTGTAACAACAGAGTGGTGTCCATTGACCCATTTACGTACTTATTGTAACAACAGAATGGTGCCATCAACCCATTTACATACTTATTGTAACAAGAGAGTGGTGTCCATCAACACATTTTCATACTTATTGTAACAACAGAACAGTGCCCATCAACCCATTTACATACTTATTGTAGCAACAGAGTGGTGTCCATCGACCCATTTATGTACTTATTGTAACAAGAGTGGTGTCCATTAACCCATTTACATACTTGTAAGAACAGAGTGGTGTTCATCAACCCATTTATGTACTTATTGTAACAACAGAGTGGTGTCCTTCGACCCATTTACACACTTATTGTAACAACAGAATGGTGTCCATCAACCCATTTACATACTTATTGTAACAACAGAGTGGTGTCCATCGACCAATTTATGTACTTAATGTAACAACAGAGTGGTATCCATCGACCCATTTACATACTTATTGTAACAAGAGAGTGGTGTCCATCAACTCATTTACATACTTATTGTAACAGCAGAGTGATGTCCATCGACCCATCTATGTACTTATTGTAATAACAGAATGGTGTCCATCAACCCATTTACATACTTATTGTAAGAACAGAGTGGTGTTCATTGGCCCATTTATGTACTTATTGTAACAACAGAATGGTGTCCATCGACCCATTTACATACTTATTGTAACAACAGAGTGGTGTCCATCGACCCATTTATGTACTTATTGTAACAAGAGAGTGGTATCCATCAAATCATTTACATACTTGTAAGAACAGAGTAGTGTTCATCGACCCATTTACGTACTTATTGTAACAGCAGAACAGTGTCCATTGACCCATTTACATACTTATTGTAAGAACAGAGTAGTGTTCATCGACCAATTTATGTACTTATTTTAACAACAGAGTGGTGTCCATCGCTGGAAACCTGCAGAATAAGACTGCTGGCAAAATTACTTTAAACTGAAAGCCAGCAGTGCAGAGCACAGGCATGTGCATCTTCTTACTTTCAAGTCTTGCTATATCAGTACAAAGCAGCATTTACAATGATCTGTACAAATCTCCAAAGGTATTTTGGAATCTTATGAAGATACGCAGTAGTTACTCTTATGTGCAAATGATAGCCATCTATGCAATATTCTAGCACACTTCTTTGACAGATTTACATACTTTCATCTTCACAGTGTACCTGAATGGTCCATTACTTTTTTATATGAGTAAAAGCCAGCGGTGCTAGTTCATGCCTACCACATTTGTATATGGTGATGCTTTTTGCACATTCACCTTGCACACTTGTCTAGTGCAGGATTATGAATACCACCCAAAATCTCACCCAAACAGTGCACCCACCACACCCTCCACTCTTTAAATATACCAACTCCAAGATTGCACTACAGTGCAGGCAATGGAAAACTTCCATTTCCGCACTCTAAGGAGATCTTCATTGAAACACTCAAACATTTAAATGTTCGATCATAGGGTGTCGACCATATGACGATCAAACATTTAAATGTTCGGTAACGTAATATAGATCCACAGTGAGTACAAACACAGTTGATTTTATTGATGACAAACACCATAATAACCCATCTTCAGAATATATTATTAAGGATATAACTACAGTACTCTGATTATAGGCTTCAGCATTGAAACTCTGTATGTGTTCTTCTATATACATGTATACAATGTGCATAGTTTGCTTAACTTCCTTTACATAATATAATTCAGTCTAAATTTCAATAGACATTACTCCCTCCACTTGTATAATTGTTTCACAGAATTAAACTCTAGCATCACAATCTGCTTATGCAGATGTATGTAACCATTTGTGATTATAAGGCATAGAACAGGTATAGTTTGTTCAGTTCAGGTCTATAAATATTGAAAAATGTCAGTATCTAAATAATACATAATCTGTTTGCAGTTTGTCTCAATGATACATATATGTACTTCACTATGTTCAGTGCATACTACTGCAAGTGGAAATTCTCATAGCTATACCTCTTTCTACATTAGAATTTGTAGAAGTGCCAATATCCACACAGGATCACATCTTCACTCTAATGTTAATGTACTATACATGCATACTGTATAGAAGTGATGTACTTTACATAATTACTGTGCATGAATGATGCTTTTATTCTGCTGTTTGTTGTTTTTGTACTTGTAACAATCATGGCTGGTCTTAGATGAAATGGCTCCCTATGCAAAGGGCTCCTGGCACCCCATACTGCCCACTGCTCCCCCCACCCACATATCACATGGTGGTCCCAAGGGCTCCATGGCACTCACATTGGCCACTGCTTCACCCACAAAGACATCCCATGGTGCTCCTCCTGGTTTCCCCACATCCTGGCCTCCTCACTCCACCATAAATACCTCTTTAATGTTTACTCATGTTTTGTTTCACTCTTCAGCATCCTTTCAACACACTCTAACTAAGACTGCACTGTAATAACTGTGGAATAAATCGATGAATTAAGCTGGGGTTTTGGGACTGCTAGGCCCCCAGAAGCCATGGGGTTTCTGGATGCTCTGTGGTGCTTTTTAGAGTTTTTTAACAACCTTTTCATCCATTTATGTTATGAACAAAGAATCATGACTATAAAACAAATTCAGTTTTACCCTTCAACAAACCTTTTATCTGCATCCTTTCAAATACCCTAACTGGCTAAAAGTGCACTATAATAACTGTGGGATAAAGATGTGAATTAGATAGGGTATGGGGTGCAGAAGCCATGGAAGCATATAAGAAAAGAAAGAAAGAAAAAGAAAGAAAGAAAGAAAGAAAAATTTAGTCCTGTTTTTTTTTTCTTTCGTTCAAAGAAGAAATACATTGTAGCAGACAAAATAGCAGTTCACAATAAACTAAGAAGACAAATGTTTGTGAAGATATATAAATTGTGTCTAAAAATAACACCTGCATCCCCCCCCCCCCCAAAAAAAAAAAGAAGCCATCCTCTTTGTATCTCTCTGGTGTTAGATTTGGATGAAAGACATGACACAAATTGTCATAGTCATATATTTCAAGTGTCTGTTGTCAAACACATATACAGTATACCTCCTCACCCCAAACCCCAAAATATTGCTGCTGTTTGTATACCAACTTGTTTGTCAGACTGGGATGAATCTGAAAGAACAAACAGAACATAATTTAACTTGTTGCTGTCATAGTCATATAAATATTATAACACCTTTCCTCTAATCCCCAAAATGTATCCATCTGCATATACATCTGACGATTGATTGTGACAGAAGTGAAAAAAAATAATGGTCACACTAATGTCGTCCAACTTGTTGTAAATAGTGCACTGCCACTATATAACCTATAGTGACCTTCTGTGCACATGTTTTGAGGTCTCTGAGAAAAGTTAAAGAAATAATGACCAATCCTCCCCCCCGGCTATATTGGGTCTATATTATAAAGCCAATAGCTCCAAAGAGCGAATACAAGTACATTGACACATAAAGAGTGACGTATAAAAATAGCGAAAGATGTATTGAGTTAAAATCAGAACATCGAATGCATTTGTTTGGGCAGCAGCATGATCCTGGGGATAAGGGAATATATCCTTTTCCCCCACTGTAGTGCAGTCTCTGAGTTGGTATATTTAAGTAGGGGAGGGTGGGGGGTGCAAGGGGGGCTTGCCCTCCTACAAAAGTGGATTATTTTAGTTTTATTTAGTTAATTTCCATATACCTGTGTGGCGCTGCTATTTAAAGAAACACGTTTGGTGTTTTGATTTTCGCTCAATACGTGTTTTATTTTTGTACATCGCTCTTTATGTGTCAATGTACTTGTATGCGCTTTTTAGAGCTTTCGGTTTTATAATATAGACCCGCTATATTGACCATCACTGTTAGATTAGATGGGTTTCAGGTCAGAGGCTACTACACTAAGCCTGTGTCAAAATTCATTTATACAGCCTGAGGTTTGGGACTAGGCACCTAGAAGATCTGAGGGTCTGTGTGCTTTGTGATACATTTTCTGCAAGATAATAAGATAGAGATGTGTTAACTGTTCCTTTTTACACTTCTGACCAGAAAAGTTATGTTTTTGCCCAGCATTATTGTGTGTGAATCCACAGACAAAAAATGTGCTAGTGTTTTTAAACACACACACACCTTCTCTACCCCTAACAAGTCAGTTCTATCACAAGATGCACAAACACTCACACACTGCATGCTTATCTCCAGGGAAATTGAGGAATGCTATTTCACCTATGTCATGTCTTTAGGGCATTGGGGGAAACCAAAGTATATGCATAAACCCACAGAGACACAAGCTGGGCATGCAGACTCTACACAGAACAAATTAATGGTAGAACCTTAACCAGGGACATAAATTGTGAGATGGCAATGCTTATCAATGTACACTGTGTGATGCCTGTGCCTTGGCCCAGCAATCAAGGAGCCTCAATCCTCACCGCTAACACCAGAGAAGGCGTTTCATATATGAGGAAAGGATAACAAATACACACAGTAAAGTGCAATTTCCCTTAAGAGCACACAGAGATCACAGGCAGTCTGGGGCTGGTTGCTCCCTTGCTCTCCAGGTCCCCAATAAGACTCCCCAATGGCACAGCTCTAGGGTCTAGATCTCAGCCTAGCAGGCAAGCTAAAACCTCCAGTACCCTTTCTGTCCAACCAGTGCTTCGTGTCCCTGCCCAAGTAGCTGACACACATGCACACACTTTGAGATAAGTATTTATACAACTTTACAGACATTCCTGGGAAAGGCTGTCACAGATTCTCCAGCTGTGCCCCTATACCCAGACTATACAGTAGTAATTCCTGCCACCACCATTATCAGGTAGAATAAACAACTACTTCTCCTTCTTCCTTCAATAACAAAACAACTCTGACCCAAAAAAAGCCACCGATTGTGGCAAACAAGAACAAACAGCAAGGCAAGTACCAAACTTTTATTCTCTAGCGCTTCGGTGTCACCACCTTCAAGGAATATCAAACAGTAACAAACATTTACACACATTTTTATAACTTACACAATTAACATCAATCATTAACCATTTAAATAACCACTTATCCCTTAAAGCAAACATTTCCAATTTAAATCATTATTTAAACCATTAGGCACTAGTGTTTTATATTTTAAAATATAAATACTTTATACCACAATTTATGCTTTAATGCATTTTCATCATCACAAAAACATTCCACAGCTTCTAAAACTGTGTCTTGTAACAAGGTAGTATCACTACCATGAAACACTTTAAAATGTGAAGCAATTATTTTGTCTTCCCTCATATTCCTAATATCTCTTATGTGTTCCATGAATCTGACACAAAATTCCCATTTAGTTTCCCCTATATAATATAAGGTACATGAGCATCTCAATGCATAGACCACCCCTTTACTTCTGCATGAATAAACATCTCTGGGTTCAAATTTAATCCCATTTATATTATTAAAAGTGCTCACTATATTTGCACACACACTGCACCTATTGCAGCATGATGTTCCCTTAACCTCTAATGTATTTGGTATACTAGTAGCTGGCAAACAAAACCTACTATGTACTACTATATCCTTTAAATTTCTTCCCCTCTTATGGGAAAAAAAAAGGTTTTCTAGACAAAATTTCCATCAGAAATCTATCTTCCAGCAAATACTTCCAATAATATTCTATCAATGTTCTTATTTCGTCACTTTTAATATTGTATACAGATACATAATAAGTTGTGTCTGTTGCATTTCTATTTACTTCTCTATGGCCAGGTACCCAATCACTACTCTTCACTCCATAACTATGTCTATTATTCCTTTTATTTTATTCTTATGCACCCCTTCCCATACTCTGGTTTGGGCTTCTTTTAAGTTATTAGGGTCATAACCCCTTCTCAAAAACATGCATTTTGTTTGTTCCATTTCCCTCACCAACAAATCTTCATTACTACATAATCTTGAAATACGAACCAATTCCCCGTAAGGTAAAGCCTTCAAAACATGGGAAGGATGGCAACTAGAAGCATGTAGATATTGATTACCATCCAAAAACTTCCTATGTATTCTGGAAAAAACACTTCCATCTGCATTTCCTTCCAAAATAAGATATATCACTTTATTCCCCTTCTGAAGTCCATCAAATGATAAACCAAATGGGTTTCTGTGCATCTCCATTATAAACTCATCCACTTCATTCAAACCTCCATCACACACAAATATCAAATCATCTATATATCGAAAATAAAAATCACCTATCCTTTCATAAAACCCAATTTTTTGGGGTCAGAGTTGTTTTATTAATAATTATCAGCTACCCTAAGGCCCTTAAAAGGGTGTCCAATTATTACTGTGCAATATTATTATCCAATAGTAGTAAAACTAAGCAATCAAGGCTTACTGGAAGGGCTTAATACAGGATCACGTATAAACATGCAATGTACTCTAGAGCTTAAATTATCTCTACATAAACCAGCTACAGTTGAAAGTGTTTAAAAATATTTAATAATAAATAATAAAGACACAAGACAATACTACTACAATACAATGCTACTCAAGAGTTCAGAGATCACACAGAAACTTAAAATAATTCAGTAGTACAGTTCTGACATAACAGAAAAACAATTAGTCTAATCTTTTCTAATTCCTAACTATTGCTACAAGAAAACATACTTTTAACATGCTACTTACATAAAGAGAGCATATAGCAGTGCTGAGTTGAATGTCCAAGATAAAAATGCCTACAGTCTCTCTCTGAGCAATAGTTTTTAAAATCACTAACAAACATTTCTGCTGGGCCCTCCCAGATTACATCATTTTTTGACACTTAGGTTTTCCCAGTATACACATTACACCATTTTGACACATAGCCTGGGGTTCCCAGGCCAACAGGCTACATTATTTAGCAAGCTAACACCTGCTCAGGAAGCTACAACAATAAAAGACATTTCACATGTACACTCTAGTAATTATCCCTTAAGTTAAAACAATAGAAAAAATGTGCTAGACAAGACTGAATGACTCCGAGCTCTAGAGATCAAAGAACATACAAGACATAATTTTAATTTCAAAGAACAGATGTGAAATGCTTGACTTAGTTTTCCTTACAGCACATGGCAATGTTGCTATAATCTTGAAGTTCAGCATTTTAGTATTTTCTTTCATTTAAGAAACAAGCCTGTATTTTACATTTATATTTATAAATGCCATAATTATGCATCAAATTCTATTTGGCTAGGCTGACAGCATTCACTCTTCTCTATCAGTCTTCACACCCTCCCCAGAGAACTCAAGCTAGTTTTTCAAGTGACCCTTGAGAAACACCGCTTGAGAGGGCTAGGTCTAGCTGAGTGTACCTCGCCCCATTCCCTGTCTTGAGAGCCCATCTGCATTGGCATTGCTATTCCCACTGTAGTGCTGCACTGACATATCATATGCTTGCAACTCCAGGTTCCATCTTAGCAACTTAGAATTTTGCTGGCTGGCTTTGTTTAAACATATTAGGGGGTTGTGATCTGTCATAACAGTGAATTTCCTTCCATACAGATAAGGTTGAAGTTTCTGCAATGCCCACACTATGGCTAGACATTCCTTTTCTACCGCTGCATAGCATTCCTCCCTATGTTGGAGCCTACAGCTGAGATAAACCACTGGGTGCTCTTCCCCCTCTGAAGAAATCTGGCTAAGTACAGCCCCACCCCATGGTTCAAGCATCCACTTGCACAACAAATTTTTTGTTGTAATGTGGACTGGCTAACACAGGGGGTCCTCCCAAAGCTTCTTTAAGCTTCTGGAATGCTTGCTCACATGCCGGGGTCCACATTACCTTATCTGGTAAGTTCTTCATTGTCAGGTCTGTGAGGGGAGTACCTAGGATACTATAACCGGGGACGAACTTTCTGTAGTACCCTACTGTCCCTAAAAATGCCCTCACCCACTTTTTAGTAACAGGTGCAAGCCATGCCTGAATGGCTTCCACTTTGGCAGGTTCTGGCCTTATCTTACCACTCCCCACTGTATGTCCTAGGTAGGAGACCTCTGCCATACCCACTTGACATTTTCTCGGCTTAATGGTCAGCCCTTCCCTCTGTAGTCTGCCCAGGACCTCCCTGACATGCTGAAGGTGCTCTGGCCAGGAATGGCTGTAGATGGCAATATCATCTATGTAAGCAAGGGCAAACCCTCCTTCTCCTGCTAGGATACAATCTACCAGCCTCTGGAAAGTCACTGGGGCATTCTTCATCCCAAAAGGCATCATTGTGAACTCATACAAGCCAAAAGTAGTCACAAAGGCTGACTTCTCTCTAGCACTGCAAGTCAAGGGCAAATGTCAATAACCCTTGGTAAGATCAATGGTTGTAAGATATTTAGCTCCATCCAGCTGTTCTAGGGCCTCCACTGTCCTAGGTGTGGGGTAAGCATCCAACCCTGTGTGACTATTTCATTCCCTGTAACCCACACAGAACCTGGTGCTGCCATCCTTCTTTGACACCAGCACCACTGGGGAGGCCCAGGGACTGTTGGACTCTTGAATCACCCCTAGTTCCAACATCTCCTGTACCTTCTCCATCAGGGTCTGTCTGACTCTCTCAGGTACCCTATATATGGGGCCTGCCTAATAGGCCTTTGGGGTCTTGTATCCACCTGGTGCTGTACCAGGTGGGTGCACCCTGGTTTCCTAGTGAACATGTTCCCAAATTCCTGCAACACTGCTTGGATTTCTTGAATCTGGGTAGGAGATTGTTGCTGGGACATTGCTACCCCTTCCACTGAGGTGTAAGCCCGAGCCTCACTGAGGAGATCAGTCCCCAGATCTCCCTCAAACTCCTCCTGCACTCCACTGCAAATGCTCAGCACAAGGTCCTCCCTATCATGGTAAGGTTTCATCATGTTAACATGGTACAATTTGTGCCTCTGCCATCTGCCTAGCAGTTCCACCATGTAGTTAACATCACTTACCTTTCTTACCACCTTGTAGGGTCCCTCCAAAGCTGCTTGCAGTTTGTTGTGTCTGACAGGAATGAGAACCATTACCTGCTGCCCCACAGCATACTCCCTAGCTCGAGCATTCCTGTCATACCACACCTTTATCTGTTGTTGGGCTTCTGCCAGGTTCTACTGGGCCAAGCCCATGAGTTCCCTGAGCCTTGTCCTGAGGTTTAGGATGTATACCACAACAGACTCCTTGTGAGACTCACATTCACCTTCCCACTCATCTCAAATTAAATCTAGAGGACCCCTCACCCTATGCCCATACAGCAACTCAAAGGGTGAAAAACCTGTAGATTCCTGGGGAACCTCTCTGTAAACAAACAACAGATGGGGTAAATATTTGTCCCACTCCTGCTTAAACTGATCTGCAAATGCCCATAGCATAGACTTGATTGTAGAATTTAACCTCTCTACAAGACCATTAGTCTGGGGATGGTAGGGGGTGGTCTTTGTGTGCTTCACCCCACAGGACTTCCACAGACAAGCCAGCAGGTCTGACATGAAATTGAAACCTCTGTCAGACAATATTTCTTTTGGAAAACCTACCCTGCTGAAAATTTCTAACAAAGCATTTGCCACCTTCTCTGCCTCAATGGAGGACAGAGCCACTGCCTCAGGGTATCATGTAGCATAGTTCACTACCACTAGGATATACTTTTTCCCTGTGTAACCTGGGGTACTCAGAGGACCCACAATAACCATACCTACCCTCTGAAATGGCTCCTCAATCACAGGCAAAGACATCAAAGGAGCTCTTACCTTTTCTCCTGCCTTGCCTACCTTTTTGGCACTGCTCACAGGTCCTGCAGTACCCTGTTACATCTCTGGAAATTCCAGGCCAATAGAAGTTCTGCATAATACGCCTCTTTGTATGTTTTATGCCCATATGACCGGCAAAGGGAATATCATGGGCTATGGCTAGAAGCGCAAGATGGTAGGCTCTAGGCACTACCAGTTGCTGTACTCTCTCACCTTCTAGCCCTCCCTCAGTAGTCCACTCTCTGTATAGTAACCCTTTGTCCCAGTATACAGATCCCCCTTTCCTTGAGAATCAGGTGCCTCCCTAGCTACCTGCCTCAGGCCTTGCAATGTAGGGTCTGAGAGCTGAGCCTGTCTCAACTCTCTCCTTGTAACCCTTCCCAGCTCCCCTTCCAAAGGAAGTCTGGCATCCTCTGATAGTGGTGCCTCACTGTCAGCCTGGCTACTACTACTCACCCCTACCTTTGCAGTCACTCTGACCAAGTACCCACAAGCAGCTGTGGCTCACATTCAGTCTCACTGCTACAGCGTAGCTCACTCCCTGAAGTAACCATCTCATCAGTCCTGGCTGCAAGTATGCAGTCTGTCTGGGTCTCCCCCAGGCTACCAGATCCACATGCTTGTCTCCTAACCTGACCGCTTGTAACTGCATAAGCACATGGTACTGCCTCATCCAAATTCTTCCCTCTCAGGATATCTGCAGGATGGTAGATTAGTATCCCTGGTGTCTCAAGACAATTTACTATTGGCATTTTGTCTTTCTTACTTACTGGCTCCCTCACCTTTGGTTCCCCACCTTGCCTCTGTGGACACCTGTATGCCACATGGCCCCACTGGTTGCATTCAAAACATTTAACCCTAGCTCCTGGACGTGTACCTGGACCAGTGGCTTCCCCTGCTACTGGCAGATTCTGTTGGGGAAGTCTGTGCTTCCCACCATGGGTTCCTTTAGTCCCATGAGCAGTACTGGGGATCCCCTTCCTATGCAGGGCTGCCCTGCTTGCCAGGTATAGGTCTCCCTTCTTCCCCAACTCATCTGAAGTAGCACATTGTCTATCAGCTAACCAGATCCTCATGTTCTCAGGCAAAGTGCTAAGAACTTGTTCCCTCACCAAAAGGTCTGAAAGCCCTTCAAAAGTGGGGACCTGACATCCACTCACCCAGCTATGAAAATAAGTGCTCAGTTCAGCAACATATTCCCACACACTTTCATCTGCCTTGCAAATCTTTTTCCTATACATTTCAGGTGTTAGCTTAAAACATTCTAAAAGACATTTTTTAAAGCAGTGTAATCAAAACAGACAGTGTCAGGCATTTTTGACAAAAAAAGTTACAGCTTTCTCATGGAGTAAGGGGGTCAGGAACTGTACCCAGAGCCTTTGGTCAACACTATACTGTTTGCATACCCTCTCAAAAATATGAACGAAACTATCAAAATTATCTCCCTCTTTAAACTGCGGAAGACATTTACTGACCTGTTGTGCTTCTGGGGTCCAGTTAATCCCTTCCCCATTACCTCCATGACTCTGGTGAAGAGTCAGCATTTCCCTCTCATGCCTCCTCTGATGCTCCTTTTCTTCAGCTTCTGGCCTCCAACTCAAGTCTCTTTAGCTCCAGCTGGATTTTTAAGTCCACTGCAGAAAGGTTGAGCTGTCCATTCCCTGAGGATATTGTATCTCCACTGCCAGTCTGATTGTCCTTTGCAGAAAGGTGGAGTTGTCCATTCTCCAAGGATATTATATCTCCACTACCAGTCTGATTGTCCTCCTGGATGCTGTTTTCTGATGCAGCTGCAACCAAGACTGCAACCAGGTCTGCCTTAGTCAGGTTTCCATGCACCAGTCCCCTAGCCTGGCACATCTCCATCAGCTGGCTCCTTGTCAGCTTTCCATACTTCTCTGCTGACATGCTGCCTGCTCACCCTGACTAACTAAGCTAACAAAAGAAATAAAACAATTGTGATTTGAACTTTAAGTATTCAATGCATGGCTGATTTAGAGTACAAAACACCTTCAGAGATCACTGTACATAAGCTACAGGATTCACTCTACCCACACCACTACAAGCCAATTAGTATTTGCCATCTAATTAATATGTGATGTGGATATTCCACTAATACCCACCAATTAGTATGTGTAGTGGATCTCACTGCTGCCACCAATTAATATGTGATGCCCGTGCCCTGGTCCAGCAATTAAGGAGCCACAATCCTCAGCACTAACACCAGGGAGGACATCTCATATATGAAGAAAGGATAACAAATACACATAGTAAAGTGCAATTTCCCTTAAGAGCACACAGAGATCACAGGAAGTCTGGGGCTGGTTGCTCCCTTGCTCTCCAGGTCCCCCAATAAGACTCTCCACTGGCTCAGCTATAGCATCCAGATTTCAGCTTAGCTGGCAAGCTAAAACCTCCAGTACCCTCTCTGTCCAACCAGTGCTTCATGTCCCTGCCCAAGTAGCTGACACACACACACACACACACACACACACACACACACACACACACACACACACACACACACACACTTTGAGATAAGTATTTATACAACTTCACAGACACTCCTGGGAAAGGCTGACACAGATTCTCCAGCTGTGCCCCTATACCCAGACTATATGGTAGTAATTCCTGCCACCACCAGCTAATAATTATCAGCTACCCAAAGGCCCTTAAAAGGGTGTCCAATTATTACTATGCAATATTATTATCCAATAGTAGTATAAATAAGCAACCAAGGCTTATTGGAAGGGCTTAATACAGGATCAGTTATAAGCATGTAATGTACTCTAGAGCTTAAATTTTCTCTACATAAACCAGCCACAGTTGAAAGTGTTTAAGAAATATTTAATAATAAATAATAAAGACACAAGACAATACTACTACAATACAATGCTACTCAAGAGTTCAGAGATCACATAGAAACTTAAAATAATTCAGTAGTACAGTTCTGACATAACAGAAACATACTTAGTCTAATATTTTCTAATTCCTAGCTATTGCTACAAGAAAACATACTTCTAACATACTACTTACATAAAGAGAGCATATAGCAGTGCTGAGTTGAATGTCCAAGATTAAAATGCTTACAGTCTCACTCTGAGCAATAGTTTTTAAAATCACTAACAAACATTTCTGCTGGGTCCTCTCCAATTACATTTTTTTGACACTTAGGTTTTCTCAGTATACACATTACATTGTTTTGACACTTAGGTTGGGGTTCCCTGGCCAACAGGCTACATTATTTAGCAAGCTAACACCTGCTCAGGAAGCTACAACAATAAAAGACATTCCACATGTGCACTCTGTTAATTATCTCTTAAGTTAAAACAATAGAAAGATTGTGCTAGTCCAGACTGAATAACTCCAAGCTCTGGAGATCAAAGAACATACATGACATAATTTAAATTTCAAAGAACAGATGTGAAATGCTTGACTTAGTTTTTCTTAAAGCAGATGGATATGTTGCTACGATCTTGAAGTTCAACATTTTAGTATTTTCTTTCATTTAAGAAACAAACCTGTATTTTACATTTATATTTACAAATGCCAGAATTATGTATCAAATTTTATTTGACTAGGCTGGCAGCATTCACCCTTCTCTACTAGTCTTCACATACTGTACCAGTGACCTCTTACTTTGACACACATCCTGCTCCTGCCAGACCACCAAGGGTAGCCAACTGTCATGTGCAGTACTGATGTGATAGAAAGTAAGCAGCAATGAAGTATAAAAGACTGCCAGTGGTGTCTTTGCATGTTGCTTAGAATTTTGCACTAGTAAAGTGATTTGACAGCTATTTGTGCTCTCCATAACATTATGGACGTTCAAAAGTGAAAACAGAATAGTGCAATGAACAAGTGCAGAAGAGTTAGTCATATCAAAGTGGACTGTTCTTCCTGTTTAATTCACTACATGCCTTAATAATAGTACAACAAAACTCCAAAATAATAACTGCAGCAAAACAGAAACAAATGACATCAAGCAATTACAACTTTCTGCATAGACATCAGAAACACAGTCCCCCAAACAATTCACTTATCAGTCAAAAATGATAAGCTCAAAACAGAACTGCCTATTGCTTTGTTCTTTATATATGGTATACTCACCCCTCAATATTCATCTGCCAATGAGGAAATTAGTCCTAAGTGTTTATGTTAAGGATGCCAAGACAAATACCCACTAATATAATTGCTTCTGACATCTGAATCAGCCATCAATGAGTAATATCTAATGGTCATATCACTGATGGACATGAGTCAATATACACTTTAAAGTGAAAACACATGCCAAACACATATCTGGCTGCTTGAGCACAAAATAATCCTGTGAATCAACTATGGGTGCAAGGCACATCTTCATTAGGATGTAATAAAAGAGTACTGCTTTTTCTGAGATAGGCTCTACTACTACTGTTTGTCAGTATACTCACAGTAATATTTGTTTGTTAAACCTCATCATAGGTAGGCATAAGTGCATTTGTACCGCCTTAGAATTAGAATGCTTGTTTGTTTGTTTTAGTGTTCCCATTCCTAATCCACAGTTGTTCTTTTATAAAATATACCCCAGTTTGTTACAAACAGGCTAGTGTATGTGAATTTTTACCATTAGCATGTGGTGATAATGGCATCTGTTTTCTGGACTGTGAGTTACGCACAGTCCAGTGTTCTCCATTATTACCAGATAGTTACACATTTAAAAAGTTGCTAGAAGAACAGGATTTGCATTAGCATGCATTTTCTCCAGGATGATTGGTATATTAATCATGGCTTACCTTTAACACCAGGAAATGCTGCATAGCTTCCTTTGGTAAATCTAGCATCACTACTGATTACCATATAGATAATATTCTAGTTAAATCTGACACCATTATCAGAGACTTGGGTAAATAAAATATTCTCCTTTGACCACCATGTCCCTGTTGTGGTTAGAGAGTCCTTCTGCCTTGCATAGCTTATCCTTCCTCACATCTCAAGGTTCAAAGTTAGGCCCATCACTGAATATAATGCAATCTTTGGCACGTACCTTACCAAGCACCTAAACTGGACTGACAGACCTTGATATTTTCTCACCAAAAAGATCTCAGGACTCAGTATCCTTAGTTATACTGATAAACTAAAATCTGTGTCACTCTACTCAGTGTCATACAAACGTATGAGTGGTGATCTCATCTTCACTTTCCATGCTATAACTCAGCACTCTTTTAATTCCTTCATAAAACAGAACAAGTGGGAAAGCAAACACCAGTTCTAGAGATCTAAACCTACACTATCACATCAACAAGAACAGGTGGCATGACAGATACCTAACCCAACATTTACCCCATTTCTGGAATAGGCTGCCCTTACCTATCAAGCAGAGCACTTCCCTAACAGACTTTAAAACCAGTCTGGATGACTGGCTAGCTAACTGTACATTTTCAAGCGGAATACAAGAAGAAAGTTTGCTTAGTGGGAGGCAATGTTAGTTTCCCACCAATACTAAGTGATGTGACTGGGCTTCTTAATGGTCTCTTTTGGCCATAAACTTAACAAGTACCTATGAACCTATGATATGAAATCTGAAACTCAAATGTCTCTCATTATATCATGACTGCAATCCTCAAAAATTTACCAGAAACCACAGATTTTATCTCTGAGTAGTGTCTGCTTTCCAACCCCCCCCCCAAAAAAAGACTGTCACTTCAGTCAGTTATTAGAATGTATGGCTCTGATTGAGATTTTGGCTATCGCCTCTACTGTTTGGAGTCTGCATGCCCTCCAGTCTTTGTGTGTGCTTATCCATGTACACTAATTTCCACCCCAAAGACATGATGTAAGCAAACTGGTCTTTAATGAAGATACAAAAACTTTGGGGCAAACTCAGGGAAACTGTGCAAAATCAGGGATAACAGTGATCAAACAACATAAGTGTAAATTGCTTGTATACGGGTCTATATTACATTATCGAATACTCATGTATTCAAAAACATAATAGTCGACCCCTAATTGTCAAAAATGTCAAACATCGAACTTTTCAATGGCGATCTCTGTACAGTGCAGAAATGGAAGTTTTCCATTGTCTGCACTGTATGGTGATCTCGGAGTTGGTATATTTAAGTAGCGGGGGTGCAGGGGGGCTTGCCCCCCTGCTTACAGCATTTAAATGGTTTGTCTGGGTGGACTTTTGTACTTTTTTTTTTTGCTGTTCGACATTTGACTGTTTCAACAATTAGGGATCGACTATTACATTTTCGAATACATGAGTATTCGATAACGTAATATAGACCGCTTGTATCCAAACATTAACTTTATACCAATCAATCACAACTACTTTCTTTACAAATTTCCAATGGTGATAAAAAATATTAATAATAATATCACAACACCAAACCATTCAAGCTTACTTCACACAAATGCACATTAGTTTAGCAAAGTTATATTAGTGATTGTTTAAACTGGGCAAATAACAACTTACTTAAATCAGTTCCCACCCTCACCCAGTAGTTCTAGCAACTCTTGTGAGAGCTTCCAATGCCAGATTATGCTAAAAATGATGGGCATTTATTGTATTTCATCTGTGCTCCACACAAACATTAGACACACGTTGATATATTCTAAGTTGCTTTACACAAATCACATTAATCCTGTGAAGCCAGAATAATGAATGAGCAAAGAGAAGCAGTTAGTTGTATTACCCCACAAATAAGCAAGCAATTTATATATATATTACTCTAAATCACTTAAAAAGTTAATAGAATAACAGAGTTTGTACCAGCGCACATTTTCTGAAAAATAAGAAGCATGTTACTCCAATGTCTGGCTTTATTGACTGAATGTAATTGTCAGTGCTTTACTCAAAAATCTAAATATTTAGAAGGGACAGAACAAACATATGGGACAAAATCAAGAATATTCTGCAAAATCATGGAGAGCTGAGAATTATTGTTAGCCCAGTTTTAGACCACTATCCACAAATTCAAAATAACTGTTTGCATGCCAGTAATGGTAATAAAAAAACACTTAACTCATGCTATTATCTTCCTGCTTTACAGCACCCATAATCAGCCTAGACAAACAATTATGTAACTTGTGGACAGGATGGAGATGAAGGCAAACAAACTGAATGGCACCCCCCCCCCCCCCCCAGCAACTGCACAACTGCAGCTGGTTCTTTATTTTTAAGCAGGGACATTGCAGGACACTTATTTATTTTCTTGAAGTATAGAAATGTCACATTTGTATACGTTAAGGAAATAAATAAATAGTGGCATAGCATAACAATGTCCTAAGTAGCCACCTAGTTTGCCTGTGCATAAGGCTGGCCAGATAACAGTGTCTGCATTCTGATGTCTGTTTTATTCATTCCGTTCATCTTTTTGACCTAGGTCATGGCTGAAAAGATGTTCTTTGACCGGGCAACTTACCTGATTAACTAAAGAAAGTCAATATAGTAAATAAAAATCATTGACATAGATGGGAATTTAAATGGGTTGAGAGCTTTACACCTTACTAGCAAAGAAAAGTACATCTGCCTGATTAGTGGATTTACCTTAGGTCAGAATGGTAACAGAATACTAGTTTCTGCCATCAGCCAGAATCCGAGCTTTCAGACTAATGCTATGCCCCTTGTAAGTGGCACTGACTTAGAGTAGTGCTGTCATGCTACCATTAGAGTAATACTACTGATAGGTACCTGCAGTGCCCACTTACTGATACCAATGGCCTATCCCTAAGGAGTGCCAAACATTTCCTGTACCAATAGTTTGTACTAAGGCTGTCAGAAAGTGCTATTACTTTTAATTAGTTGTACTGCTGGAAATAAGAGGAAAAGGGCAGCTGTCATACAAGTGGTCTGTCCCATCAGAAACGGCACTGGTGTAGAGAAATGCTTTCAGAAAAGTATTTGTTATCAGAAGGGAGCCTGATGCTATCCTCTCATGTGGTGACACTGCAGTAGGTAAGGGTCATGCCAGGACACTATATGTTACCATTTTTAAACAGTAAGGCTCTCATAGAACTACACACTGCCTCTGCCTGCAGTGACACTACACTACAAGGCTACTTCTTGCCACTAGAGAGTAGCACAGCTACAAACTGATATGCCATCCTTCATTGGTGGCACTGACAGACAGTGAGAAGTGTAAGAGTGACATGTCATCATCAGCAATTAACATAGATAGCCCGCCTTCCTCCTCATCACTGCTATTGTTATAGGTCTGACTAGTGCTAAATGTCTATATCCTTGTATAAGGGAGTACCAGAATTGTGACACTGATGCTCTGATTTCTGTTGAGTGCAATCATTGTACAATGAAACGGCAACAGAGTACAGACATTAGCATTAGACGTAAGACATCTGTCAGAGCACTACTCTGCCCATAAATATTAACACCTGGATAGTTCAGAGCGACAGTACAACACTGCATGCTACTATTGGATAATTACACAGCTGTCAGGTTTATTTCCCCTCAGTTATATTTTTGAACTTTAAAGATGTTCTGTCTTCTGTCTGTGGGCAGTTACAAAGCTGTTGCATAAATGTGATGTCATTTTCACAGCTTAGAATAGTGGCACAAATCAGGTGTGTGGGAGGTGTTATTAGCAAAGCCACATGTCAGTGTTAATCTAATTTCCTTTTTTTATTTATTGATTCCTTTGCTAACTTAGTAAGTGAACTAATCATCATGAATTCTTTTCCTCTGTGGCCCAGACCACAGAGGGGTAAAGGAAATATATGTGAACATTTCAGAGTTGCTATTTAGTCAACGTGATTTTTGAAGCTGGGATGAAACCAAAGTCCAAAGAGAAAATCCATACAGACACAAGAAGAACATTCAGACTCTACACAGGCAATGACTGGACATCAAGAACAAATCCTAGGCCCTGTAATGCAAAAACCGGAACCACTGAGGTACTGTATGGCCCTAAATTACCTATTGGAATTATGTTTTAACACTGCATGCTATTATCATGGAGAAACACAGATACCAAACAGTACTCCTCCTCCATCATTGGCTTTGACACAACATACAATTATGGTGATATTCTTTCTTGTTTTTTCTTTTAGAAGCTAAAGTGACAGCCTATCTGTTTATTCTGTAAAAACTAAGACTATTATGCAGATCTACTATGAAATGTCAACTTCTTGAAAGTCAGCATTCCAAAAGAACTAAAAAATTGCATGAAAAAGAACAGGGCAAAAATTTCCTGCACCAGCCCGCCAATGTGGGGGAAAGTCCCCGTCTTCCCCTCAAGCTTATATATGCTAACTCCATGGTTGCACCAACTTGGAGAATGGAGAAGTCTCCCTAAAGAAGTGAATCATTGTTGGCACACAATTAGAAATCACACTGGCAATGATTTTCTATGAGAAAAAGCATTCTGCTCTATGTTATTCATCTTTTTTTCATGTGAGCTACTGATGCTCTAGCTATTTCATCTTGAGAATGTGTAGGAAAGCTCTGTTAGAACTGTGTCTTTTTAGATTCAAAACAAATAATTTCTTTGCATTTTAAAAGAGTTAGCACTATTTTTAAATGGCGTCTTAAACCACACACACATATATATTTTTAAATGTACCTTTATTCATAGGTTCAAAGGTAGGTACTAGGCTATTGGCCCAAGGGCCTATACAAGCCTAGCCAAAAAGATACCCTGGCTTTTGCCACCCAAGAAAATTATTTTCTTGTGCCCCTCTCAAGCAGAACCACAGATGTGATCCCTGGGGTGAATTTCCTATTACCTATTCAATCATCAAGATTTTTGTTGAAGAGTGCTAATGAGGAGCTCTGTTTGACATAGATAGGTAGTCTGTTCAAGAGTATGGGAAGTCTCTGGGACATGAATCTATCTCTCCAGCATGTTCTGTTTATTGTGGTGACAAGGTTTAGGTCCCTAGAGCATGCAGCTCAGAGGGATTGGGATTTCTTTAAGTGGAGCAAGTCCAACAGCTCTGGGTTTGACATAGCTTTGTATGTTATGCAGAGATCACCTCTGCGTAGGATATATGCGACGGAGTAAAGCTGGAGTTTTTGAGACGGTCTGCGTAGGGCATCTGTTTGAGGCCGGTAATTCTCTTTGTGAGGTATTTCGGCGGACTTTCCAGTTGTTGTAGATGTCTTGTGAGGTACATACCAAAAGGAACGTTGTACTCTATAATGGGTCTAATGAGTGATGAGTAGAGGGGAACAATGACATCTTTTTTTCTGGATGAGAAACCTTTTGTGATGAGGTGTGCCACGTAGAAGGATTTTCTGACCACTGTGGTGATGTGATTATCAAATGAGAGACTACTCTCCATCTGTGTCCCAAGGTCTCTTATCACACTTTTGGTCCAAAGTAGACTACCACCTATGTGGTAGTTCATGGGTACAGAGTTTTTACCAAAGGGGATGGCAATGCACTTTTTGGCATTGAGCTTGCGACCATGGCTTTGACACCAGGCATCTGTCTCAGTAAGGCCCTTTTGTAGGATGTCCACATCGTTAGGAGTTTCGATTATGGCTCCTAGTTTGCAGTCATCTGCGAATTTAGTTAGCCAAAGACCTTCTGTGTTAGCCAGTACTTCAGAGAAGTAGATACCAAACAGGAAAGGACCCAGGACTGAACCCTGTGGTACTCCACTTGCCACTGGTCTCAAGTCTGATTTGGAGTCTGCTACTTTCATAGTGTGGGTTCTGTCAGTAAGCCAGTTGGCAACCCATCTTGTGACATAGGGATTTATATCTAGTTTAGTGAGTTTATCTATAATTCCAGAGTGGGGGATAGTGTTGAACGCCTTGGTGAGATCTAGATAGGCTGTGTGAACCACCTTACCCTCATCTATGGCTTTGATGACTGCTTTAAAGAAGACTATCAGGTTTAGGAGACATAATCTGCCTTTTACAAACCAATCTGTGTGGGGTCTAGAGTTTGGAGATCTCCAATGTCTTTGTTTATGAGTTCCATGATGATACGTTCCATGGCCTTGCAGACCAGGCTCATCAAGCTAATGGGGCAGTAGTTCCCGGGGTCTGTTGTGGCCCCCCTTTTGTGGAGTGGGATAACCATCGCTGTGCATCATTCAATGGGCAAAAAACCAGAGGTGAGGCTATGACTGAACATGGTACTTAGGTTGGGTGCCAGTTCATTCTGTAGTTCATGTAGAAGGCAGCCTGGGATGTTGTCATTTCCCATGGATGCTGTGTTCTTGGCTTTGGAGAGTGAGGTTTTTACCTGTGCAGCCATGATTACAGGAAGTTTGCATTCTTCTGGTATAAAGATGGGCCCTTTAGGGGGGTGAGAGGGGGGTAACTTTAGCAGTGAACCTATCAGAAAAAGGATTTTGGCAATATCAGTTGGTTCTGTATATTTAGTGTCATTGTGCTGTAACTCAGAGCAGATCTGAGTGTTGCCATTGAGATTTTTGACATAGCTATAGAATGCTTTGTGGTTATCTTTAGAATCAGTGGTGATTTTGTTTTCATAACTAGCTTTGGAGGATTTTATGAGGGATCTCAGCTTCTTACTGAGGTTGACCAGGGAGTTCCTCCAATCGTGGGATTTTACTCTTTTTTTGCAACAGTTTCTTTCTTCTGTTGTAGAGTTTGTTTATGACAGAAGACCATCAGATTGGCTTTCTTTGTTTGGAGGATACCATCTTGGTTCTGTTAGGGATAGCATGATCCATGCACTCGTGTAAGTGTTTATAAAGTGCATTTGTGTAGGATTCAGCAGTCAAACCTCTATTGTCCATCTGCATGGATGTCGTGAAGTTTGCCCCTTCTGTCTTAAGAAGTGTGAAGTTGGCTTTTGAAAAATTTTTTACAGTTGTTTTCCTAATGGGGGGTGGGAGCGGGATGTGGATATCTATGAGCTTGTGGTCAGATCTGACCAATGAGGTGCTGACCTCTGGTGTGGAACACCAGTCGCCCATGTTGGTGATGACCAGG
Organism: Protopterus annectens; assembly: GCF_019279795.1. Classification (NCBI taxonomy): domain Eukaryota; kingdom Metazoa; phylum Chordata; order Ceratodontiformes; family Protopteridae; genus Protopterus; species Protopterus annectens. The sequence goes on along the minus strand of NC_056728.1, from coordinate 1,170,654,859 downwards.
TCTAGGATATTGCTGCCTCTGGTGGGGGTGTGGATAAGTTGATCCACGGCATTGGAACTGATGAATTCCAGAAAACGTTAAGGAAAAGAGTTGGTACTCGAGTAGTTTTCCCAGTTAATGGTGGGGTAGTTGAAATCACCCATTATTATGGTGTTGGGTTGTACCTTAATATTTTCCAGTGTATCAAGAAAAGAGGAGTGGGAATCCTGGGGCATGGTGGGGGGTCTATAGCAAGCTACAATCTGGATTGCGGTTTTTCCCAGAGTTAGTTGAACTTGGATAATCTCGGATGCATTATGCTGAGCAACTAGCTTGGAGGTGTGGATATCCTTAATGAATATGGACACTCCTCCACCTTTAATGTTTCGGTCCGGGTTTGGTGGCCGAAAAGTGTGGTATGAATTATAGCCTAATAATGCAGGGGTGCTCTCTGGTGCTTTGAACCAGGTCTCTGTCACTGCACAGATGTCGATGTTCTCCATTTTAAGGAGTGTCTCGAGTGAGTGCATTTTGAGGTTTAGACTTCTAGCATTGAGTAGCATTACCCTCAGATTTTGCTTGCTTGTGCCTGTTACGGTTGTGAATTTGTCATTAGAACCTTGCCTAAAAAAGGCACTATAGGTGTGGCAAGAGCCTTTGCCAGCATCCGAAATCCCAAGGGCTACAGGTGTAGGCCATCTCTGGCAAAGAAACATGGGCTGTCGATCATGTCACACCAGGCAGACAGATAGTGGATTCCCTTAGAATGACACCAGAAGCTTAGCCAATTGTTGAAGTCAATCATTTTGTCCTTGTACTGTGGTATAATTCTGGGTGATGGCAGGATGCTACTCAGGGCTAGGGTCATACCTGCCTGGGCTACAAGATCGGAGTGCTCCTCCATGTCTCTTTTCATGTAGTCCCGGGAGGTACGTCTCAGGTCATTCACACCAACATGGACAATGACAGAGTCATATTTGTACTTGTTATTGCAGGATTGCTGTAAAATACTAATATAGAAATTGTAATTGCTGAAAGTGATCAGCCAAGGATTAGAGCCAGTATACAGGAAACCAAATCAAACCAATTTTAATGAGACAGTTTTAGCACTTTCATCAAAGTGTATCCAGAGACTTCTTCAGAAACAAATGAAGCAGAATACGTTCCACATTTAAATACCCCACCAAAGAAGTCACATGACTAGCAACACCATTAATTAGTTAGTTAATAAATTACAAAATGTTTAAAAAACACACATTTAAAAACAATAAAACAAGTACAAGTATACTAAATATTGTGAATAGAAAAGTGTTACACATATAAATATGTTTATATAAAAACACATATGTATATATGTGTATAAAACTTATAAAACATAAGAATGAAGTCTGAGCACACTGATAATAGATGCACAATCATTTAACCCAGGGTAGACACAACCATTGAGTTTGATCTGCCACCTGAATTCTTTCAGCTCTACCAAGTCATTCCAAGGACCCTCCCCTAACATTTTTGGTAACAATATCAATCCCCAAAAACCCAAACCGATGGTTAGGGTTACCAGAAAAATACTTTGACAAAGCATTGTTTGTATTACCTTTCCTGATGTCTAAAATGTATTCATATATATGCTCTCTAAATTTTCTTTTGGTCTTCCCAACATAGAAACAACTATATTGTTTACAGAGAGCCAAGTAAACTATACCAACAGTGTTACAGTTACAATGAAAACGTGTCAATACAAATACCATTCATATAAATCTTGTCAAGTTCAATAAGATATTTGCAATAGTTACAAAATCCACATTTGTGGCTACCCCTCCTTTTGGAAGAAACCAAGAAATCACAGTTATCAGAAAATTCCAAAATCTCTTTAAAACTCCTTCCCTTTCTATATACCATTTTGATGCCACTTTGATATATATCCTTGAATTCATTAAAGCAAGTGCTGTTAGTGATAACTGCAGTACAACATCTACAGTGGAAGTTGCTAATACTTCTGTGAAAACAGACTACTCTTTGTCATTTATCACCAGATATACCCGAGTGTTTGTATATTCACAAAATTTTAAGTACACATTGGCAGATATTTACTTGCTTTAATGAATTCAAAAATAAAATTAAAACTTTAGTTTATGTTGGCCGAACTCAACCATTGAGGGTAGGGGATGTGGTATGCTAGTGGGAGGGGGGAGAAGAAGTAGAAATGGGGGGGACTACAGTAGAACTACTTTCTACATTTTGCCAATATAGTCAAAGGAAGACAGAAAGTAAACATATGCAGGGAACAGTGGTTGCTAAGGGGGAAGGCTCAGGAATAGTGTGGTAACTAGGGCTTAAAGCAGTGGGGTATGCTAATGAGGGGACTTGTACTGAATCACAAGTTGAACAGGAAAATGTCTAAGCGTCAGTCTGCACATAACCATGTAGGTGCTCTAACACCATTGTGTAGACAGGAAGAGCAAGGAACATGAAAAGGGGGTGTGTCATGCTTGCTGGAAGCACACTGGAGCCCAGTTGCCTGGTGTCTGCTTAGCTAAGCACAGCTAGGAGAGGGGTTGTGTCTGAGGGTGTGTACTCATACTCCATGAACTGAAGAGAGTGTGCACGTGCAGGGGAGGGACATGTCCTGCTGTTTACATTACCAACAGGCTGAAAGAAGAAGGGTAGAAGGAAAAGGCAAAGGAAGTATCAGAACAAGGGAAATGCTGTACAAATCAACAATATGGGCATCTGCAACCCACAACTGGCCAATGAAAGCACTCGAATAATACAGCTGACAGGTGGCTGCAGAACTGAAGATGGGAGGACATGTTAAATAGAATTAAAGGGCAACAGCATAAAATAAAAGTGACTGATGTAGAAATCAGTACTATGGGAGTCTTGCAACTCAGATTGGGCCCTGCAAATATAATACAGCTGGCAGGTAGCTGCAGAGCTGTAAATGGGAGGAGATGCAAGGAAAAAATTATTACAAAAAGGGCAACAGCAGAATAAAGGCAACCATCCACAAATCACCACTAATGTTTCTAATACTCACAGTGGCTAAATCCAAGCCATGAGCAAGTAAGCTGGCATCTGGACTGAATCAGAAACAGACAATCTGACAGGCAGCAGTAGCATCTTACCACTATAAAGTATGGAAACACCCCTCAGTCTGTGTTTCCCCTCAAACTCTGCACCTTTGGAGTAAACCTGGGAAATTAAACTGACAAAATGCTAGGGGCTGCCATTGCTCGGATACATCACCATGTGCTGGAGGCTGACAGTGGTGAGGAGGATAATGCTGCCAACTGCTGCAGACCCAGGAGTAGGAGGAGAGTGTTCTGACCCAGGGTGACCTATCAGGGGCTACATGACCTGGAGACTGTAGAGCATTACAGGGTGGACAGGGACACACAGTACTTCGGCAAATTGTGGAGCTGTGCTGGCCTTGCTTCACATCCAGAAAAAAACAGAGGAGAATCCATCCCAGTGGATACTTAGGTATGTGTAGCCTTAAGAATACTAGCTACAGGTACTTTCCAAAAGACCTACTGGGGATATCATGAGGGTGTCACAGGCATCAGCATCCAGAGTAGTCCATCAGTTCTTGGATGCCATGCTACCACATATTCGTGAACACATCTACTTCCCCAACACCCATGAGGAATTGACCAGCAATATGCATCTCTTCCACCATGTAGCTGAATACCCACAGCTACTGGGTGCCATAGACTACATGCACATCCACATAAAAGCACCACCTGGTGAGCGGGGTAAGGTCTACATCAACTGCAAGGGTTTCCCCTCCATCAACTGCCAGGTTGTGTGCAATGCCCAGGTCATTATCATGCAAGTGTGTGCTGGCAGCCCTGGAAGCTATCATGACTCCCACATCTGGCATTCCTCACAGCTGTATCAGGAGTTTGCCAGGGCAGACATCTCAATTGGCCACCTAGTGAGGGATGCTGGCTATGCACTAGAGCCGTGGCTGATGACACCCATCAGAAATGCACACCCCCCCGAATAAGAATGCCATAATGAGGCACATTCACAGGATCATTACAGAGCATGTGTTTGGGATTTTCAAGTCACGGTTCTGCTGCATTGACATGTCCGGTGGAGCCTTGCAGTATTCTCCAGCTACATGTGGACAAATGTTCATAGTATGTGCCACGCTACACAATATGATCCTGCAGAAACAGCTGCAGCAGGAACAACACGGGGAGTGGCCGCACAGCCCTCCACCATTGCCAAGGTCACCACAGGCACAGAGGGACTTGGAGGAGCAACTTCATGAGCCTGCCCCTAGAGGCAGACAGAGGTGTGCCCAGTTTGCCCATGCCTTGGCAAAGAGGCAATGCATAGCACACACACTGACACTGTAGGGACCCAGGGACTGATACCTCTCTCTGACTTGCACATACAGTAAAAGGGATGGCAAACATGACACTACCTATACTTTACCTTGTGTAGGGAGTGTGCTGCATATGTCCCACATAGTTAGCCCCCCAGCACCATTTTTATTTATTTATTTTATTTTACATTTGTTGACTGGGCTAGTCTAACTGGATATATGTCCATTTTCAGTAGAGGCCCAGGGAGAAAAGCTGCACATAAAAACAAAGCAGAATCTTGCAACTACAGATACAGTTCACTTGTCAGACAAAACAGCTGTTTACATGGTAACATAGTAATCATGATAGATAACAAACAAAAAAATATATATATATATTTTTAAGACCAAACAATAATAGAAGAAAAAAGTATTTAGAAGGGTGTGAGACATTCCAAAATCAAAGTTGTATATACGTCACAGAAGAACAGATAATTATTTACAAGGCAGGAACACATTATTTAAAAGGCGGTGACTCATCTATAAGGCAGTGACACATTCATAAGGTCCTTGTTGGGTAAGATCATCCTAACCTATAATAGTATCTGAGAAGAATGGGTTTTGTACAGTCTCAAGTTAGCTAACTGATAGATTAACAGAGGGGTAGAAAGGTAATGGTATTAAAAGTAGAAATTAAGTGAGTAATATTTAGTGCGAGAACCTAAGATAACAGGAAGAGGAATCTTAGTCTGGGTTGGTACAAGGACATGGCCAGTGGGTTGTAAAGTATATTTTGAGTTTCTTTTTGAATAGTGGAGTTGAAGAAAGAGATGTGAGTTCACCAGGAAAAGGTTCCAAATTTTTCCCACAGTGTTAGAGAAAAGGGAATCTCCTGCTTTATTGTCGGATTTTTGTCTAGATACCAGTAGTTTATTTGCTGAGCGTAGGTTTGTAAGATTTTTATATGGGGTGATTAGACTCATGAGGATTGGTGTATTGCTTAGATGATAAAGGGTCTTATGGGCAATAATAAGGTGGTGTAATTGAATTTGATTATGCAGCTCCAGCCAATCCAGTTGTTTCAGATTTTGGCAGTGGTGGGTTCTAAAAGGGGAGTCGGTTGCAAATCTGGCAGTGTTATTGTGGGAGGTTGCCAGTTTGTTGAGGTTACTTTTAGATAGATTAGTGTAAATAGAAGAGGCATAGAGGAGAGTTGAGATAAGGTGGGTGTGGGCAATAGTACTTCTAGCTATGGGAGTAAGGAAGGATTTAATGTTATAGAGGAAGCCTAGTTTTCTGTTAACTGATTTTATTGTGGTGTTGATATGAGTATCATAGTTAAGATTGTGGTCTATTGTTACTCCTAAGAGTTTGGTGGTAGTGTCAGGAGATATGACCATTCCATTATTAGGTTTGTTAATGAAGTCAATTGGGGTGGACTTTTGTGTGGGAGTAAAGAGCAATAATTTAGTCTTTTTGGGGTTAAGGAGGAGACAGCGCTATAATAACCATTTTTCTACTAATTCAAAGACATTTTGGGTGATAGACTGCAGTTCAGATGGACCAGTAGTGGAGCATATTAATGTGGAGTCATCTGCATATTGTATGCATGTAGCTTGAGGGATGTTTACATTTAGATCATTAATAAAATTTGAGAATAGAAGAGGGCCCAATATAGAACCTTGGGGTACACCAAGGGTGACAGGAGGGTGGTTAGATAGACTATTATCCCAAAGCACTGCCTGTTGCCTGTTATTTAAGTAGCACTTGAACCACAGTAGTGCCTGTGCATCAAGTGAGAGGGACTTAGGTATATTCAGCAGTAGCTGATGGTTGACCATGTCAAATGCTTTTGACAGATCAATAAAGATTGCAGAGGAAAGAGTGTTACTGCTACTGTTTTTGTTAATGTGGTCAGAAAACGATAGGGCAGTGGTGGTGCTATGGAAAGGTCTAAGGCCATGCTGAGAGTTAGCTAATAGGCTATTTTGGAGAAGGTGGTCTAACAGTTGATGGTGGATGCATTTTTCCATAATTTTAGCTAAGGGAGAGAGTAGGGCAATTGGAGGAAAGTTAGAGAGTTCTATTGAATTACCACTTTAGTGTAGGGTGATTATATGGGAGATTTTCCAAATGGATGGGATAGTACCTTCTGTTATGGTTCTATTTATTAGGTTAGAAATAGGATAGGCTATAACTTTTGGTGCTATTTGCAGATATTTGGCTGGTAATAGGTCAGCAGAGGGGGTAGATGGTTTGAGTTTTTGAAGAAGGGTACAGATGAGGGGTGTAGGGATAGGTTGTAGTTGAAATGAAGGAGGTAAGTTAGTTGAGGAGGAAGGCAGATTAGAGGATACAGGAGATAAAGAGTTAGCAAGTGATTGGATGGCTTCAGTAAAGAAGGTATTAAAGGCATCGGAAATTTGTTTGGGAGTCTCATGGGCTATTCCTGATGGGGTTGGTGTTTTTGAGTGGCCTGGATGTAGGAGTCTATTGATACCTGTTCAGACGTTTTGCGGTTTATGTTGGTTAGTTTGTTGAAGTTGGAAGTAGAAGTTTCTTTTATCTAATAGTATTGATGTTTTAGTAGTATTTCTAAGCTGTTTAAATTTTAAATGATCAGCTGGGTCTTTAGTAGTGCGCCATTTGGCCCAAAATTTATTTCTAAGTAGAATTTTTTGCTTAGTTTCCTTTGTTAGACATGGAGCAGTTTTTGTCCTGTTCCTAAGAGTACAAGTAGGGGCATGGTAGTCAAAGATTTCTAAGAATTTGGAGTTGAAGTATGTCACTGCATCCTCTAGCTGGAGGTGTTTTAGGGGTGACCAATCACACGCACTAAGTTTATTTTGGAAGCTTTCAGGGTTAAAATGTTTATTGGAACGAGTAGTTCTGTAAGCGGTAGGGCAGGGAATATTAGTCTTTTGTCTAATTATATATGTTAGTGAGTGATCACTAATGTCGTCTGGAAGGGTGCCTGCTTTATATGTTAGGAACTGAGTATCTGTTAGAATCCAATCTAAGGTGCTTTCTTTATTGGCAGGTTTGTGGATTCTTGTAGGAGAGGTGATAGTTTGGGAAAAGCCATGTAGGTTTATGTGGTCAGTAGGATTATCAGTATTACAGCTATTCCAGTCTATATTAAAGTCACCTAGCCAAGGATATTTTCAAGGGTGGTGATATTATTACCAGGAGGAAGATAGGAGCATATAATGTAGATGGACTTACAAGAGTTTAGTTGAAGCTTAGTGATAAGAATTTCAGTATTGGTATCTGAAGGTGGGTGGATATCTAGTGAAGTAACTTTGGAGCCCTGCTTTATATATTGTGGCTATGCCCATGCCCTTCTTGTTCAGGCGATCTAATCTCAAAATATTGTATCCTGGAGGGGTGATTTCATAGTCTTGGGTTGGTGGTTTTAACCATGTTTCAGTTCAACATAAGATGTCAAATGCATGTATTTCTAGGAGAGCATGAAGGTGAGTCATTGTATTGTTTATACTTCATATATTTAGGTGAGCTATGAAGAGGGAGTTAGGATGACTTGTAGGGAATGTGAAAGGTAGAGGGAGAGGGTCTAACTGGGATATTGGGGCAGTTATTGGTGGGGCCAGTATTGAGATGAATTATGTCACCATCCAGTAGGAGATGTTTGGTGTAGTATGTGTGTGTGTGTGTGTGTGTGAATTAGAGGTTGATATAATATGTTTTGGGTTTTCTTGGCTTGGAGATGTTTGTAGGTAATATGGGCAACTCTATGATACTTTGGGTGGAGATAGATGGCTGTTGATGTTATATTGATGTGTTCATGGGTGGCTGCTATAGCTGGTAGGGATGTTTGTTTAGAGGGCTGGTAGAAATTAGAGTAGTTGAGATGTTCATAGGCTGTTAGGATATAGGGTAGGAAAAGGAAAGGTAGAAGTGAGTACAAGAGAAAGAGTTTAATGTATGTTGGTATGGGTGCAGTCAACATTGTGATGTAGAAGTTGTAAGGTAGTGAGTGAGAGGTGGAGTATGTAATGATGTGGGAGCAGTGATGGATTACCTAGAGAATACCCCTAATGAGAAGCAGGTTTGGATTGGATAATGGGGAAGTGCGTGTGGCTAGAGAGGTATAAACTTAGGTGCACTGGGGTGGGTGAAAATTGGGGGTAGGATAAGGGATCGGAGTGAGCCTGAAGGGAGAATGGAGTGGGTCAGAGCCACGAAGTGGAGCATCAGGAGCCAATCAGGTTATTCAGAGAGGCTGTGCCCTGAAATATCTGTTACTGGGTAAATAGCACCCTTTGTGGGAGACTAGTTTAAATGTACTACAAAGCCAACTTTCCCTTGTTCTGGGACAGTCTGCTTTCAAAAACTGCTTTGGGGATTATACTATTGCTTAAGCTAGAAGGCTGGCTCTATTTCAAATAAGCAAAGCTTGAACGCAGAGCTGCACTCTGAGTATGAACAGGGAGATTTTAAGCCTTGTGTTCTACTGCCATCTACTGGCCAATTTAACTTACTACATTTTGTTTACAATTGAGAGAAAAGTAAGTTAGGAGTGGGGGAGTGGACAGCCTCGGGGTAGGTCTTCCTCAATACTGCCCCAGGCACGAGATGAGTCACCCTTACTATCAATTACTGAATGGAGTAGTGTGTTCTGATAGTTATATCTATGCTATGGATGCAAGCATGCAAGGGAAATGGGTGGCCAAATGGGATAGCAGCAGATAGCTGACAGCTATATGGGACAGCAGGAAATCCATAACAAATACTGTTGTCCCCATACTAGGCAGTAGTAGTACTCAAGGTGAAAAAACCCACTGCAGTACATGTGGTGGCTCAACTAACTGTGGGTATCCACAGGTCACACACATGGATGTCAATGAGCATTCCCATACCCACCTCCCAGCCTCACCCAGCAGGACAGGTGTAGATGACCAGAAAAAAAGGTCGGACAAAGCTCCACAAATGCTTTCAATGGTGAACAGCCCCCTACAGACCTACACAGACATACTACAACAGGTCTGGCAGTTACAGTATAGTTCTGAAGATTAAGAAGTCTGAAACTGAAATGTATGCCATTGCAATCTAACTTGTGTACTTTACTGATATGACTCCTTTCTGCAAGATAGGGCACAATACAATACTATATGGAAGCAAACAGAGTATAACTGAAATACAAGTGGAGTCAGTGCAAATGTGTAAAGTTGTCAGGTGTGCCCCCCAACCCCATGTATAAATGGCAGTAACATGTAAGTTTGTAGAGCAATATCAGTGGAGCATAGATTGCCTGAGCTGTCCCAATCAACATGATAATTGGTGTATGTCCACTATATGCAGGGGTCAGTGTACCAATTTTTTGTGAGTGTTTAATATTGTCTGGATGTGGACAGCATGTAGGCCTGGATGTTGTTTCTCATTGGCCTAGGTACAGTACTGTGGTTGACAGGGCCATGTTCCAACAGCTACAGTGCCAACCAATCTGCTTCTCAGCAACACCTGTGTTACTAGTTGTACACACACACTGTCCAGATGTCAATATGTGTCACTGTCAGAAAGCTGGACAGGCTGTGAACAGGGGTTCATACATAGAAACAGTACACAGTGCCTAGAAAGTAACTCTGAACTGCACACACATTTGGAATTAAATATAGAGGTTAGCATCACGTTAGTTGTCCCTCTAATATGGAATACTGGTTGTCTGCCCAATTACTGGCAGCCCACAAAAGCCACAGTTATAAAGTAATGACACACTGCTGATGTCCACATACAAGGCAGGAGAAGGAGAAGGTCCCAGTCATATCTGTGAGTCAGGTGCCATAAGCTTCCATATCACACATGCACTCAGTCTACCACCACCCCCAACAGCCACAGGTATTTCATTAGTCATATCCTCGCTGTTGGGAATGATTACAGAATCATCACACTTCTTTTATGGAATACACAAAGGATGCAGCATGCTGAAATGGTGTCCCATACAGGTGTGTTCTTAGTCATAAGCAGCACCCTGCACACATCCAGACTGACGCATCACTTTGAACTAGAAGGATTTCCAGGAACACCTGACTGACTTGCCCATGTCACCCCAGAGGAATCCACTGGCTTGTAGCCTGGTAACATATGAATGACAAAATGCAGTGGCCTGCATCATTGTCATGTGGCTTACAGGCCTCTGGCAAATGCCCATGGCTCATCCATAGTGCCATCATATGCTTCACCCATAGTGCCAGGATACGGAATGTCATAACTAACAACATAACACATTAAGCAAAAAACAAATGTAAGACCATGCTGATAAATGCCAGTAGCATGCCTCTCCATATCCTAGTGCAAGAATTGTGGACCAAGACATAAATACTGCTGTGATAAAGGTCAAACTATAGAAATACTTCTGAGATATTGCTCCCATACTGTTGGGAGGTGATAGAATTACAGAGGGGGGGCATAAAAGCATGGATATCATGGAGTGTGTGAAGTCTGAAACTCAAATGTCTGCTCATACTTCCCCCTGACTGCAAACCCATGAATGTATACCCACAAACCTGCTTGTAAACCACAATGTGAAGGGAAATTGACCAGATATATGAGTTCTGCCTTTGGATAACCTGACCAAATCTGTACAACTGAGAGGTATGCCAACATCAGGATATGGCCATTCAGTTAAGTTGAGAAATGCACAAGAAGGGGATCCCCAGACAGCATAGCACCAAGGTGCTGGACCATTTACACAGACCCATCACTCAATTGTAGCCACCCCTCCACAATGGCAGGATTGTGCCACAATGTCTAGTCTTTGCCTCACAATATTAGTCTCTGCTGCATTGCTCTTGTATTTCCTTGGTAAACAACTGTGAGCAAACAATGATATTCATCATTAGTTGATAACACAATACATTGCACTGTAAAACAGTACATATGTCCAAAAATCTATGCTAAAATAGAACATGTTACCCAAGCAACACAGACAGTAATAGGAAACTTAGTTACACACAGTAGCTCCCCATGTTTGGACCAATTGTGGTTCCATATTGGCAACCTATCTACAGATATCCTGTAAAAATAGCTTGTGGTTTAGCTGTAGCACACAAAACCCTGGACTGGAGTACAACTCTCCTTGGAATGGATTCTCACAAGCAATATAGAAGGTCATGCTGGGCATGCTCCTACACTTAAGAGAATGGATCCCTACACTCAGTACAGAAGGTCACACTGGTTATGCTCCTACACTTAGAGAAATAAAGCCCATGTCTGACACCACAGTGGACCATAGATATCTGTTAACTGCAGATGTCTGTGCACACACATCAAAATGTGCACTGTTTGTCTACCCACACACACAAACATTGGACAGGAAAATCCACAGCCAGCTGTAGGTGGCAGATATGTGGTAAATCTCCATCTGTTTGTGTGATATACACACACATATCTATGGCCAACATACTACAATAATTCAAACATACACACACGCACACACATGGAGAAGAGAGACACAGACAGTGAGAGATACAGTACCATTATGAAGCCTTTCCTACCCAGTACACATCCCATAGTTCCACTCTATAGCATCTGCTGATGTATGTCACCTTAGATGTACCTTTGGACACACCTCAGCTCAGTAAGCTCAACAGTGCATGCAATAAATGCATAACTTACTAAATTAAATAAGTAGATAGGGTTTTGAATCTTGGTCCTGGCAACTGTGTGTGTGTGTGTGTGTGTGTGTGTGTGTGTGTGTGTGTGTGTGTGTGTGTGTGTGTGTGTGTGTGTGTGTATAAAGGAATTACTGTTTTACTTCATCCCCACCCGGTACATATCCCATTACCCAATATCAGAACATGTGCTGCAGTCAGTCACTGTACAAGTTCTTTTTGTTAGCCCTCAGCCCTATAGGCTCTATTGTGCTCATGATAACTGCGTAACAGTAGAGTACCAATAACTATTTATGAAGCAATCCTAATCACAGTCCTGTGAAATGTAAAGGTGTGTCTGTTTGTGTGTGTTTGTAGGTGAATGATTTTGGGGCCATTCCCACTCACTCCATTTCACATTGCCCTCCTTTATCACTATTGCTGATGTCACTCACCATTAAAGATACCCTTGGACAACTCTTAAATGTGTAAGTATCGTGGTATAGCTGATAAATGTGTAATACTGTAGTGCAATAAACTAGTTAGGGAGGAGTTCTAATCTCATTCCTGGCAAATATAAAGGTGTGTTTGTTTGTGTGACAGTGTCTGTAAATGATTTTGAAGCCATTGGCAATTAATGTACTTCCCTTTCCTCTCCTTTATCACTGCTGCTGATGTCACTCACCTTTAAAGATACCTTTGGAGAGCTCTCAAGTATGTAAGCTTCATGGTGCGTCTGATAAATGTGTAATACTATAGTGCAGTAAGCTAGTTAAGTAGGAGTTATAATATTGGCCCTGCCAAATGTAAAGGCTTGTTTGTGTGAGAGTGCCTGTATTTGTAAAGACATGATTTTGAGGCCATTGGCACTTACTATACTTCCCTTTCCCCTCTTTTATCACTGCTGCTGATATCACTTTTAAAAATACCTTTGGACTGTTCTCAAATATGTAAGCATCGTGGCATGTCTGATAGATGCATAATAATATAGTGCAGTAAACTAATTAGGTAGGGGTTTGAAACTCCTTCCTCTCAAGTGTGTGGTTGTGTCATTAACATTTTGATCCATATCCATTGGGGGTGGATTTTGCTACACTGTTGTGTGGTCCACCCAGCAAATTATCACATGTCCACTGTACAGGGTCCACTTCTGTGGTAACCTTGGGCACTCTTCAGTCCTATGATCTGTTTTTCATGTGATATTACTATAGAACAATATAGAGTCCAAAACAAGATATGTGGCCCTTGTAGTCCTGTGATACAATTCCACACTCAGGAATAATAGGCAAACACACTAATCTATTCATTAATCCATATGTCACTAAGTGGTCTGCAAACCAGCTCACAGATGGAACTTACAGTGTGAAACCAGTGGACTCCATGTCAGACTGCAAAACAGTCATGAGTGGTGTCAGACTGCCAAACAGTCATGCATGGAGTACTACAGGTTCTTGTCCTGTGTCCAGTATTGTGTGTTGTGTGTGGCTCTGATATCCAGCCCATCAGGAATGAACTGTGGTTAACAATGTTTGCAGACAATTGCTAATTGGGGGTTATGTTTACATCCCCAGATTATGTTAACATCCTGCATAAAGTTGCCACTGACACCTCCAACTGTTGTCAGAACACTAGTCTTAGTCTCAATGTCAAGAAATGTGTCCTAATCCCCTGTTGGATCAATGTGTTGTCCACAAATGACCACATTGGTGGTAGTCCAATGGCGACATATGTCCTTATAGGAGGTCTGTGAACACAACTTGACAACAACCTCTTTTCTGACCATCACATTGCCAATGTGGACAGAAAGTCCTTCCATGTGGCACATTGCATAACTAAGGGTGTGTCATCCAGGAATGAAGAGGTCAACGTCTCCTTCTACTCCCAGCTCATTAGGCCAATCAGCAGGTCCAATGGCCCATTTGCCATGTAACTCAGTAGACACCTTCAACAACAGGGTAGGCTGCAAGTGTACCTGACATGTATGACCCTAGGCATGAAACAACTGTCTGATATGGAAAGAGGCCAAAACCTTCAGGTGTTCCCAGTCACATCTTGGTTACTTACAGGCAATCCCTACTTGACTGACAATGTCATGTCTGCCCAGCTGTGTTACAAGTGCCACAGCTAGGAAACCCAAATCTATATGCACCACATGCCATGGATACCTCAACTACATTACCACATTCAACAGAACATGCTTGGTGACAGGTCCATAACCCAGACGCTGATCATGTTATGAGATATATGTTGCATACATGTCAGTCAAAGCACCTCACTGGCCCTCTTCAAGAAAAATTCAGATGACTGGATGATGAATATAACTGTCACCCTGGGGATCACTCAAGTGGCAGTAGTTGATAGATGGCATGCTGACAAATGTCAGGTGCCATGATACCAGTGTACTGATATGCCCTACTCTTCTCATATCTCCATGGACATTAGCCTGGTACACACTCAGGGATGCTTGTACCAATGGACCTCAGTACTGACAAATGTGTATGTGTGCATTACTGAGTATAACATTGTTTGTGAATTTGTAAACTTGTAGCTGAAAATACTTTGAGGACCTTCTCACCCACTACACCCCCGCCATTGCTATACTTAGAAAGGGCAGCTGCTGTACTGCACTGTAAAGGTACCTTGTGACACTCTTCACCCTATGGGCTACCTTGAGCTTGCAGTACTAGCATAACACTATTCTACCAATGAGTAGACAGGTGTGGTTTACCCTCTGAGTCCTGGCAAATGTGAGTATGTGTGTGTGTGTGTGTGTGTGTGTGTGTGTGTGTGTGTGTGTGTGTGTGTGTGTGTGTGTGTGCGTGTGCATGTGTTTGCAAGTGTGTATGAGTATGCACATTTGTAGGAGACAGCATTCTGAGGCCCCATTCTTCAAATACACTGCACATTGCCATACATTGCAAGGGATGGTGATGTTGCTCACCTTAGGAGAGCCATGAAACAATCTTCATCCTACTAGCTCTGTGGCATGTGAGAAAAATGAATATCAGTGCAATAGTAATAATTAGATAGGCAGGCAAATGCCTGAATCTCCTTCCTGGTGAATGTCTGATTGTGGGTTTGTCATAGCATTATCATGGGTATGCATGAGTACTATATTTAATGTGGGTGGGGTGCTAGGTTTAATATTTTTATACCATGGTACCCCCAGTACATGCTCCAAGATCCACTGTATGAGGACTGCTGTCACCATTGACCATACAGGTAACTGATGACACTCTTCAGCCCAATAAAGCATGTGCTGTGTGCCAAAACTCTGTAACAGTATGGACTGAATGATGAGATAGGCAGGGCTGCTAAATGCAGGTGTGGCAAATGTGTGTATAGCTGTACCTGTGTTGGTCATTGTGTATATTTCTGTAGCTGATAGTATTTTCTGGCCATTCTCACCTAAGACATCTCCAATTGTCATACTGTGCAAGGCCAGTGGATGTTGTCCACCTTAGAGGAACTGTGGAGCAAACTTCACCCTACTTTCTCCATGGCGTGTGCAATAAATGCAGAGCACTTTAATAGCAACACCTTGGTAGGTAGTGGTTCTGATCTCAGTTATGCCAAGTGTGTATGTTTGTGTGTGTGACATCAGTATTCTGACTGTGTGTGTTTGAGTGATAAATGTGGCCATGGTGTACAGTTTTACACCATTGTATTCCCAGCACATGTGCTGTCCTACGTCCATGTGGCTGATGCCTAACTCCTGCCACATGCTATGGCACAGACATCCCACAGTTGACAATTGCCACCATGTCACCCAACCATCTATCTATGACCTCAGCATAATAATGGTGGGCATCTCCAAGATCAAGGATGTTGTCACACATAGCATGACGAGTTACATTTGTGACCTGAGAATATGTCCAGTGTAATATTTAACACATGCCTGTGCTTCCATGACAGTCCAAAACATACATCTGGTGACACCTGCTGTGGCACTTATGGCAGGGGCATGAAGGGCAGCAGTCCCCCTATGACCACCCCTGTCCATCCATATGTGTGGAATCTTGCCTGTTCTCTGGCTATGGAAGGTGTATACACACTATATAGTTCTCTTAAATTTACACAACAAACATGCATCATACGCATATTTACTGGTAGTATATGGATATGTACAATATCCCTGTAGCTGGCCTAGCAGTGGCACTGTCAGTAGTTTTTGACAGACACTCCAGTGTTTGTCATATGTGAGCTGTACTTTCCTGGGGTGAGTTAGGGTCCTGAACTGTGTTCTATGTCAGATCAGAGAGAGGCAGATGCTATGGCCATAGGTGCTGTTTAGCAGGACATCACTACAGCAAGTCTTGGTAAGACATAAATCTTTCAAAATCCTATTTCCCATTATTAGAAAACACATACTACATTCACTTATATGCTGACTTGTTTCACATACCTTTTTATTATTTCACACTGGGTTGTATTAGAGGGTTGCTCCACGACTTTTTGTTTTCTCAATGTGGAGTACTGGTAGACAGATGTTTGGAATAGGTGTCGGTAATGCTCTTGATCAGGTGATGGCCTGTGCACCAACTGGTGTTCCCCACTTCCTAAGTGCATGCAGAGCAGCTGGGTAGTTCTTGCAATAGCCAATGTCATGGCAACACAGTGCTATAATTGAGTACTTAATGTGGGCATTGTCCCTTTGCCTTGGCTGTGTGGAACACATCCTGGAGGCATATGGCTACTGAGTGTTACACACATCAGGTGGGAATAACTCTTACAACAAGACTTGTGGAGACAGGCCAACTAAATGGTGGAGAAGGTTACAGACTTGGGGACAGAATGTGAGTATTGCTGTTATATGGTGTGAATACTGCTAGTTTTATTGTCTTTGTGTGTACATGCTACTTCTGCATGGATATCAGTCTGGCAAAGTTATGTGTCTGCATAGCTCTGAACTGTAGGCCTATCCACATAATGGCCAGAGATTTGCCTGTAATGTTTGGTGTGTTACCCAGACAGGTGTCATCCTTGGCAAATCAGTGGCATACTCTGGTCATTGCTGCCAGTAAATGGCAACATTCATTTGTGTTTCTGACTTCATATCCCTTAGAATAGAGATGTTGTAACCAACCCTGTAACACCAGCAACTGTCTCAGTGTATAACAGCAATATTTCAAATATGGCCCTGTGTTTGGATCTCTGTCCTCCACTAATATGACAGGCTTTGTTCAGTTGACATGCAGTAGAAGGTTGATAGGTATGGTCTATCAGTATTTAGTGCTGACATTCCTGCTATCATCCCAGTGATGTTGTGGAATAAGACACATTAAGTGAGGTAGGTGCCATACATATGAGTGCAAATGCTGGACAGCATGTAGAGCCCTTAGCAGTCAAGAGGTAGGTCTGCAGAATAGTAGGACATGCCTAGAATCAGTCCGTTAGAACATATGAGAGATATTAGTTATTACATGGACAAACGTTCTATAGCTGTTACTTGTCATACATTTCACCATGGGGACTGTAGTGGGTTACAATGTACTTTTCTGGAAAAGGTCTGTTTCCCAGTTTGATCAAACACTTATAACAGAACCATTGTTATGTGAAGAATCAATTTATATTGTATCATTTGATACTGTATCCCCTAGGGGGTTAACCGAGGAGTGTAATTGGAGGCTGTTTAAGAACATACATAATTGTCAATTGCTTCCTGTATTTAAGGCAAATATGTTTTGTAATGTAATACTTGATGGCAAAACACATTAAAACATTTGTGTGTATTGATAGCTGGTTGTCTGTTGTTTTACTATCTTCAGTCATTTTAGTTATATTGCTAAGATGTCAGTGTATGTCTGCCCATTGTGTATGGCCTATCCTGAATTTGTAGCAGTGTACTGTGTACTTATTAGTTGTACTGGGTAGGGAAGGGGGGCAGCAGATGTCAGTGGCATGGGTCCCTTTGTATCATTACCAATGTGTTTGTATGTCCATAGACTTGTCCCCCAACTTCATCTGGCATGGTCCAGAATTGTACTAAGGTGCTCTTGGCTCTGACAGTGCTGCAAGTTATTGACAACTAAATCTGTACTGATTCCACAGTCTTCCTTCCCTATGATAAACTGACTGGACTGCATGCTATGGTTGAAAACATCATGCAACAGTACAGCTCAGATGGCTTAGTGGTTATATGTGTTGACTGTTGTATATAGGTTCCTGGGTTCAACACCTGCAAGGGCTGTATATTTTGTTGCATGCCAAGTATATATTATTTCCTTTACACAACATGCTTATATGTGCTGTCATTACAGTAGCAAGGGGTGTGAGTATACTGTATGGGACACATGTATACATGGGTGGTCACACATGTGATATGTACTCACACATCCATTGTACACCAGCTACACTACCATGGAGACAAATATAATATACCAGACATTTGACTATTAAAACAGTACTAATTAGTTACCTTTCCTGTAACTAGTCTAGTCCAGGTACAGATTTGCTGTATCCAGGATTGTATGTTAGCTTCTGAGTGTTGCCCAAGTCTGCTCTTCAGTTTGTCACATAGATATGGTAGTTATCTCCTCTCCTGCACTTTCAATAGCTTATTACTTTAGCACTTTACCAGACATCTTGTAGCAAGTATTTTATCACACAAACATGCTAACAGCACTAAGTGTTCTACGAGGAAACAGCTCCAGTAATAATCATTAATGGCCACCCCTGCAGGCATGTCTACAGGGCAGTTCCCTGTGCTTTTACCTATTAAGCTGCTGAACTTGGCCTTCCTGAGGCAATGTAGCAACTGCCTCATGTACACTGGCAACCCTCAACTCTTACCTCTCTACACTCAGACTTGCAATAGATACACTTTTATATCCAAATTGGAGGCCACACACTCTCCAGCCAAGACGAGAATAGTTGGTCAAGAGGAGACGGTCAACACTTGCACCACACTACATGGAACACATAGTCTTCCAGAACACACACCAGCACTGCCTTCATATAAAAACACAAACCACGCACCCACCTTTGCAGATGCTCTCAAAAAAGCTGCACAAACAGCAGAGATCTCCAAGGCAGACATGCACTCCACCACCACCACACAACACTAATCATAAGACACATATGTCTCCTAAACAGTGTGCTAGCCAACAAAAGCGTCTAAGGCAAAACAGCATGGCCAAAACACTAAGCATAGCTGACTTGATAGTGAGGAACAGTGATGTCCCACTCACTCGGTTGAAAAAGGAGAAAGTGTCAGTCAGCAGGATCTGCCACATAACACACACACACACACACACACACACACACACACACACACACACACACACACACACACACACACACACACACTGAGGTCCCTCAACAACAGGTGCACATATGACTCTGTCATTGTACGTGCGGGTGTGAATGACCTGAGATGTACCGCCCTGGACTATATGGAAACAGACATGGAAAAGCTCTTTGACTATGTAGCCCAGATGGGTATGGCCCTAGCCCTGAGAAGCATCCTACCATCATCCAGAATGATGCCACAGTACAAGCTGAAAATGATTTCAACAAACTGGCTACATTTCTGGTATCACTGTATGGGGATCCGCTATCTGTGACTGGGATGACATGTTTGACAGACCATGATCCTTTGCCAGAGATGGCCTGCATCTGTCATCCTGGGCTTCCAGATACTGGCCAAGGCTCTTGCTACCCCTATAGTGGCTTTTTAGGCAGTGTTCCTCAGACCACATTACCACTGTAACAGCTACAAACAAATGTAATCTGAGGATCATGCTGCTCAACACTAGAGGTCTACATTTAAAAATGCACTCGCTCAAAGCACTCAAACTGGAGAACTTCGACATTTGTACTGTAACAGAGAACTGGTTCAAGGCAGCAGGAAGCACACCTGCACTACCAGGCTATCACTCATTCCACACCTGTTTGGTGCAGAACTTGGACCAAAGCTGCAATGGTGGTGGTGTTTCAATATTCATAATGGATGCGCACACCTACAGACTATTAGCACAACATAATGCATTTGAGATACTTCAGGTGCAGCTAACACTGGGTAAGACAGCAATACAGGTCATAGCCTGCTGTAGGTTGACATACATCACCCAAGATTCACACTCCCTATTCCTAAGCACCCTGGGGAACATTAGGTTCCAACCCAACACTCACATAATGGCCAACATCAACTACCCCACCATTAACTGGAAAAATCTGCTCTGGAATTCATTGATTCCAATGCCATGGACATGCTCATTCTTACTCCCACTAGAGGTAGCAACATCCTTGACCTGGTCATTACTAACATGAACGAACATTTCTCTACAACAATAGTCAGCTCCTCCCTGGTTAGATACTAACACAAACTAATCACTTTGGAAATCCACATCCCTCCGACCACCCCACAAAGGTAACCACCATGGAATCTTCTCCAAAGCTAACTTTGGGCACCTACAAACAGAGGTGGTTAACTGCATGGCACCCATGCAGATGGAGACTAGTTGCATGACCGCAGACTCTTACACCAATGCACTGTATGAACACATACACAAATGCATAGATCTCACCATACGCAATACAACCAAGATGCTCTTCTCAGAAAAAAGGAAGCCAATCTGGTGACCCCTGCCATAAACAAACTCTACAGCAGAAGGAGGAATGTGATGTGGAATAAGGTGAAGTCCCAGGACTGGAAAAACACCCTTATCAGTCTCAACAAAAGGTTGGAGATCCCTAATCAAATCCTCTAAAGCTAGCTATGAAAACAGAATTGCAGCAGATAGTAAAGAAAACCACAAGGCCTTTTATAGTTATGTAAAGAATCTCCACGGCAATACCCAGATTTGCTCGGAGCTATTGCCCAATGGTACCTCCTATACTGAGCCAACAGATATTGCCAATATACTGGCTGGCAGATTCAGTGCCAACTTTACCCCTCTCTCCCCCCGGAAAGGACCAATCACAATATCAGTAGATTGCCAGGCAACCAATATTACTGTTGTACAGGTTAAATCAGCACTGTCCAAGGCCAAGATTACTGCTTCTATGGGACCTGAGAATATCTCTGGCTATGTTCTACATGGACTACAGAGTGAACTGGCACCTCACTTGTGTGCCCTGTTCAATCACAGCCTCACCTCAGAATTTGTCCCTACCAAATAGTGCACTGTTACAGTCATCCCTCTCCATAAAGGAGGAGCGACTACAAATCTCGGGAACTATCGTTCCATTAGCCTAACAAGTCTGATATGCAAAGCTATGAAACGCATCATCTTGGACATAATAAACAAGGATATAGGGAACCTCCAAACTCTGAATCCTAAACAGTTTGGTTTTGTGAAGGATAGGTCATGCCTGCTCAACTTGGTCGATTTCTTTGAGTCAGTAATCAGAGCTGTGGATGAAGGCAAGGTGGTTCATACAGACTACCTTGATTTGGCCAAGGCCTTTAATACCATTCCACATTCAGGAATCATAGAAAAACTCACTAAGCTAGGCATCAACCCCTATATCACTAGGTGGGTTGCAAACTGGCTCACAGATAAAACCCACAGTGTGAAAGTAGCTGACTCCAACTCAGACTGCCGACCAGTCACAAGTGGAGTCCCACAGGGTTCAGTCCTGGGTCCTCTCCTGTTTGATATCTATTTCTCTGAAGTCCAGGCCAACACAAAGGGACTGTAGCTGACAAAGTTCACAGACAACTGCAAGATGGGAGCTATTATAAACTCCCCATGTGATGTTCACATCCTACAGAACGGCCTCAATGAGACCAGTGACTGGTGTCAGAACCATGGCCTTAAGCTCAATGCCAAAAATGTGTTGTCATCCCCCTCAGGAAAAAACAAGTTCCCTTGAATTACCACATTGATGGTAGTCCACTGAATACAGAAGGTGTTATATGAGATCTTGGAACACATGTTGACAGCAACTTCTCTTTTGACCACCACATTGCCACTGTGGTAAGAAAGTCCTTCTATGTGGCACATCTCATTACTAAGGATTTTGCATCCAGGAAGAAAAAGGTCATTGTCTCCCTCTACTCTTCTCTCATTAGGCCAATCATTTAGTACAATGCTCCATTTGTCATGTGCCTCACTAGACACCTGGAACAAGTGGAGAGGCTGCAAAAGTACTTCACAAAGACGATCCCAGGCCTTAAACAATTGTCCTATATGGACAGACTCAAAAAACTCCAACTATTCTTTCTCATATCATCTACTTAGAGGTGACCTCTGCTTGACTTACAAAGCCATGTGTGACCCAGCTCTGTTAGAAATGCTACATCTAAAGAAATCCCAATCCATCCACACCACACACTCCAGACACCTCAAACTTAGTACCACAATCAACAGAACATGCTGTAGGGACAGGTTCATAACCCAGAGACTGCCCATGCTATGGAATAGACTTCCCATACATGTGAAACAGAGCACCTCACTTGACCTCTTCAAGAGAAATCTTGATGAGTGGATGGGAAAGAGAAAATTCACCCCGGGGATCACTCTAATGGCTTTACTCGACAGAGGCACTAGGAGTTATGATCGGGTGGCATGATGCCAAGGTAATCCTATGGGTTAGGCTTGTAAAGGCTCCAGGGCCATTAGCCTATTCTTAAGACAGAAGTGGCTAACTTCATGACACCCATGCAGACGGAAAGTAGAAGTACTACTGCTGATTACACCAATGCACTGTATGAACACATACACAAGTGCGTGGATCATGCTATCCCAAATAGAACCAAGATGCTCTCCTCCCAATAAAGGAACCCAATCTGGTGGTTCCCTGTCATAAAGAAACTGTACAACAGAAGAAAGAAATTGTTTCAAGAAAGGAGTAAACTCACATGATTGTAAAAACTCCCTTATCCACCTCAGTAAGAAGCTGAGATCCCTCATAAAATCCACCAAAGCTAGTTACAAAAACAAAATTGCAACTGATTCTAAAGACAGTCAGAAAGCATTCTATAGCTATGGCAAGAATCTCAATTGCAACACTCAGATCTGCGCTGAGTTACAGCACAATGGTAGTAAATAAACAGAACCAACTGACATTGCCAACATCCTGGCAGATAGGTTCAGTGCTAACTTTACCCCCCTCTCACCCACTAAAGGGCCAATCTCAATGCTGGATGTATGTAAAGCCCCTGGAATCATGGCCGCAAAGGTAAAAAACACACTCTCTAAAGCCAAGAATACAGCATCCATTGGACCAGACAACATCCCAGGCTGTGTTCAGCACAAACTGCAGAATGAACTGGCACCCCACCTAAGTACCATGTTCAATCATAGCCTCATTTCAGGCTTTGTGCCTACTGAATGGCACACAGTGACGGTTATCCCATTCTACAAGGGGGGATCCACCACTGATGCTGGGAACCACTGCCCCATCAGTCTGAGAAGCCGGATCTGCAAGGCCATGGAGCGTATCATCATGGAACTTGTAAACAATGACATAGGTAACCTCCAAACTGTAGACTCCACCCAGTTTGAGTTTGTGAAAGGTACATCATCTCACTTAAACCTGATTGATGTCTTTGAAGCAGTCACCAGAGCCAAGGACAAGGCCAAGGTGGTTCACACAGCCTACCTAGACCTTGCCAAGACCTTAGACAGCATCCCTCCCTCTGACATTACAGATAAACTCACTAAACTAGGCATAAATACCTATGTCATGAGATGGGCTGCCAACTGACTTACATACAAAACCCACACTGTGAAAGTAGCAGACTCCAAATCTGACTCTAGACCATTGACAAGTGGAGTACAACAGGGTTCAGTCCTTGGTTCTCTCCTGTTAGGCATCTACTTCTCTAAATTTCAGACTAATAAAGAGGATCTATGGCTAACAAAGTTCACAGACGACTGCAAACTGGGAGCCATTATTGAATCCCGTAAAGATGTGGACAGTCTACAAAAGGGCCTCACTGAGACAGATGTCTGGTGTCAAAGCCATGGCCTCAAACACAATGCCAAATAATGCATTGTCATCCCCTTTGGGTAAAACTCTGTGCCCATGAACTACTACATAGCTGCTAGTACACTGAATGTGTGATAAGAAACCTAGGTACACAGGTAGATAGTAGTTTCTCCTTTGATAACCACATTGCCATTGTACTCAGGAAATCCTTTTACATGGCACATCACATCACAACAGGTGTCTCATCCAGAAAAAAGGAGATCATTGTTCCTCTCTACTCATCCCTCATTAGATCTATTACACAGTACAATGGCCTGTTTGATATGTACCTCACAAGATATCTACAACAACTGGAAATTTCACAAAATTACCTCACAAAGAGGATCACCAGTCTCAAACAGATGCACTATGTAAACTGTCTCAAAATACACCAGCTTTAATACATTGCATATCACCTACTCAGAGCTGATCTCTGACTAACATACACAGCCATGTCAAACCCAGAGCTGTTGGACATGCTACGCGTAAAGAAATCCCAGTCCTTCCAAAACACATGCTCCAGAGAGCTAAACTTTGTCACCACAATAGACAGAACATGCTGGAGGGATAGATTACTGTCCATAACACTTCCCATACTCTGGAATAAACTACCCATTTATGTGAAACAGAGCTCCTCATTAGCCCTCTTTAAGATAGATAGTGACATTTGGATGGTAAATAGGAAATCCACCCCATGACTCACTTTTGTGTGTCTGATCGAGAGGGGCACAGGAAATAATTTGTCTTGGGTGGCAAAGCATTATTGATAACAACCTAAAATTTGACCTCGACGTCAATCAAGTGATTAAGACTATCAATAAAAAACTTGGGTCACTATATAGAATAAAAGCCTTCTTAACACCTCCCGCTAAGAATGCCATTGCCCACTCATTTACTCTCAACCCTTCTATATGCGTCCCCCTTCTCTCCAATGTAAATAAGTCGGTTCTTAACAGACTATCTACCTGTTACAATCACATAGCCAGGTTTGCCACTGGCCTGCCTTTTAGAACACACCACTGCATAAACCATTTACAACTGGACTGGCTTGAACTTCCCAGTCTTATCCAGTTCAACCTTCTGGTCAGGGCCAAAAAAATCCTTCTAAATCCTGATAATACACCTGCCCTTAAAAATATTATCACCCCATATAGCAACTCAAGACAACTAAGATCCACAAATAAACTACTAATTCAAACCACCAAAACCAGCAATGCAGCTGGTGACTTCCTCTTTACTAACACTGTTGGCAGAATCTGGAACCTACTACCAGCTGAAATTACATTGCTCCTTTCTCTAACTGAATTCAAAACCAAACTTAAACAACATCTGGCTCTAAACTGGCTTTGCCACTGCAACAAGCCTGGCTAACTCAAACTTCATATTAAGATTATTTGCTTAGTCAGTTCACTGTTACCCATCTCTCTCTCTTTTACCTTATCCAAGGGCTAACCCTTAAACCAGTGTAATTGTTTTTATCTTTGTAAATATCAAAAATGTATAGTGTGCTTTATTATTAGTTAATCTCTTTGTTGTTTGTCTTGGAGCTTTTCTCCCCGGGCCTCCGCTGAAAATGGATATGATTCCAGTCGGACTATCCCGGTCAACAAATGTAAAATAAAATAAAAATAAATAAATAAAATAAAGCTAGGGAATCTTGTTGGCTAGGCTTATATAGGCCCTAGGGCCAATAGCCTACTATCTGCCTATGAACCTATGCATATATATATATATATATATATATATATATATATATATATATATATATATATATATATATATATGTATATATATATATATATATATATATATATATATATATATATATATATATATATATATGTAGTCATATAACATGTAGTGCAGACATACCTCAGAATCATACATATCAACCTGTTAGTGCAAGACTAATGAACAAAGGCTGTACAAAGGGTGGGAAATGGGCCACATATATGGACATAATAAGAATATTGCTGTCATAACTGAACAGTTGTACAGCAACAGGGACTGTATGAGCAGAACTGTCTAAATGATATGAGGATGGGGATTGACATGTATGTCAGTCTTCACTGACATAAATCCTTGCATCATAACAGTGTTACCCAGAGAAATACAAATAAACTGTGTAACAGAAACAAAGTATGGGCCAAACACCTTGACAACCTTCAAACAGCCTGGCAGTGGAGAGGTATGCTCACAACCCTTTAGTGCAATGCATTCGGACCAAGCCAGACAAAGTGGGGGGACAAAGGCATGACAACAGAGACATAGCCAAATGATGTGAGTAGATCAGCTGAGAAGGTTGTTGTAGTAACACTGTTTCTGCTAACATATATTGACAGAAATATCATCTTAGTGCATTTTATAGTTAATGTCCAGAAGCCAAAAGAAATAACCACCTTAACAGATACAAGCATACATAATCTAAGGGTTGTGCTTCTGTGCTGTGGAGATTCTATACATAACTATTGAAGGCCATTTTATGAATTTATGAATTCCAGAAAGTGTTGGGCAAATGTATTGGTATATGAGTAGTTTTCCCAGTTAATGGAGAGGTAGTTGAAGTCGCTCAGTATGATAGTGTTAGTTTGGACAATAATATTCTCCAGGGTGCTTAGGAACATGGAGTGTGTGTCTTAGGATATGGTTGGGGACCTATAGCATGCTAAGACCTGAATCGCTGTCTTACCCAATGTTAGCTGCACCGGAGGTATCTCACATGCATTATGTTGGGCCACCAGCCTGGAGGTGTGTGCATCCTTTATGAATATGGAAACACCATCACCTTTGGAGCTTTGGTCCAAGTTCTGTGGCTGAAAGGTGTGGAATGAGGTATAGCCTGGTAGTGTAGGGGTGCTTTCTGCTGCTTTGAACCAGGTCTCTATTACAGCACAAATGTCGATGTTCTCTATTTTAAGGAGTGATTCGAGTGAGTGCATTTTGAGATTTAGACTTTTAGCATTGAGTAGCATGACTCTCAGATTGCACTTGCTTCTAGCTGTAATGGTGGTAATTTGGTCTTTGGAATATCGCCTACAAAAAGCACTATAGGGGTGGCAAGAGCCTTGGCCAGCATCCAGTAGCCCAGGGGTGACAGATGTAAGCCATCTCTGGCAAAGCATCGAGGTCTATCATTCATGTCATCCCAGGCAGACAGATACTGGATCCCCTTAGAATGACTATAGATATATATATATATATATATATATATATATATATATATATATATATATATATATATATATATATATATATATATATATATATATATATATATGTGTGTGTGTGTGTGTGTGTGTGTGTGTGTGTGTGTGTGTGTCTGTCTGTGTTGCTATGTTTCCATAAATATGTTTCAACACACACACACACACACACACACACACACACACACATAAATTATAAAGATAAATAAAACTTTCTCTCTCTCTCTGTGTATATATATATATATATATATATATATATATATATATATATATATATATATATATATATACACACATATGTATATAACATTCTACAAATATATCAAATTATGAGATAGATAGGTATAGATATATATGTATATGTTTATATATAGATATGTATATATGTCTATGTACAACATATGAATGTTTCCAGAGAGCTTTCTCACTGTTGTTGTATGTGTCTATTGCATGATATGTTTGAAAAAGCAAAAACAGCTTGGATGGTGCAGTTGTATGTTCTTAGACTGTAGTATAGAGGGTCCTATGTTCAAGACCTACAACTGACATTTTTTTCCATTAATGTTAAATAACTGGACTGCATGATATGTTGAGAAAAACATCACAAAATTCTACAATTTGAATGGCTTAGTGATTAATTGCTTTGACTATGGTGTATGGGCTCCTGGGACTGACATTTATTTACCATTAATGTTTAATAACCAGAGTGCATGATATGTTAGGAAAAACATCAACATTTTCAAACTCTCAAATGGCTTAGTAGTTAAATATTTTGACTATGGTTTATGGGGTCCTGGGTTCAAGATCTATAAGGGCTATTCATTTTGTTGCTACACTTTAAACTTTATTGCAGAGGGGGAATAAAATGAAAAACAAAACCATATCTGTTTTGACTATTTTACTAGGGGTATGGACATTGCTTTCTGCACCTTTATCTGTGTGGGGGGCTGTGTGAATATTGATAACAGAACAGGGGCTTTGCACTACCTTTTACTTGCACACAGTCTGGGGAAAGCATATAAAGATGGGGGAACAAATAGGAACAGAATTTAAATCTTGCTCCTACATACTTGGGAATCTATCATGTATGCTTTACTGTTTTAGTTTTCTTTTTATCCACGAACACTAACAGTATTGTCTGTGGACACACACTCACACTGCTGTTGACTTCTGTGTAGGGGGTGTGTATATTGTGACAGCTCTACTCTCAGACTCACCTCCCTGCTCTCATACACAGATCCATGTCCGTGTAAGAGCTGAGAAGCATGCCTTCATTAATATTCAAGCCGCACTGCTTCTCTACATGAACCACTCTATGCCAGAATAATGCTATTCTGACTTGGAGCTTTGTGAATCTGGGGGAATCAGTTCTGTCAATCATGTCATCCCAAGCAGAGAGATAATAGATCCCCTGAGAATGACATAAAACACATAAGCCAATGTTGCAGTCAATGATCTGTTGATAGTACCGCAGCATCATTGTGGGTGATGGCGGTATACTGCTCAGGGTTACTGTCACACCTGCCTGGACCACATAATCAGAAAGTTCAACCATGTCTCCTGTCATGTAGTCCAGGGAGGTATGCCCCAGGTCATTCACACCCACATGGATACAGAGTGATACTCGTAATTGTTGTGGAGTGCCATAACTGGCTGTGTCATGTGTTGGATGCTGGCACGTGATAAATATTTGGCTGTTACCTGCTCCATATTCAACTTAGTGAGTGGGATATGAGCATGCCTCAGTAGTCAGTTACGCATGAGCAATGTATTGTGCAAGGTGGTTAGCTTTAGGAGCTTAGGTTGAGGGGCACACTGTATAGGTTAAATATGTGTCCCTTGGCATGTGCCATGTCATGGTGTCTGAGTGGGCGTCTGTCTTGCTAGTCTGGGATGTTTGGTTATATGTCCATTGAGTGCCTCTGTGAATGTGGGTGTGTGGCTTTTCACTGTATGTTATGGCTGTCAAAGTTGGTGTCATGGTGAGCTATGTGTTCCACATGGTGTGGTGCAGTTGTTGATCTTATCCTCTTGACCTGTTAGTCCAGTCTTTGCTAGAGAGTGCATATTTCCACATTGGGTGATATACGGATAACTCCCACAGGTCTTAGTGTTTGGAGTTTAGAGGGAGGATTGTCTGTGTACATGAGGTAGTTGCAACAGTGCCTCAGAATGGACAAGTGCACCAAGGTAATGGGTGACAGCACAGAAAACTGCCCTGCAATCATGCTGGGAAGGGTGGAAAAAACTAGTAAGTACTGGGGCTACTTCTGTGATGAATGAGTACTGCTGACGGCTCCCAGCTCTGCCACACTTATTGATACATTAACCTGGTGAAGTGCCAAGCCATAATGCCATTTAAAGTGCAAGACGGAAAGAACTAGCATGATGTAAGGGTGGAAGGGAAGGCAGACTTACTGCCACCTGTAATACTTTACCTCAGCTGTGTAGTTATCAGCAGCTTTGGCCATATGAAAGTTTAGTAAGCTTTGTAGCACATGCAGTAACTGTGAAACACTATAATAGACATAACTAGATAGGGAGGAGTTCTAATCCCAATACTGGCATGTGTGTGTGTGTGAGAGAATCATGTAGTACATGTGGGGTATACCATTTTGATATGTGTACCACAATGTAATTGTCCCATCACCCTACTTTACTAGGCCTGTTGATGTCATTCACCTTAGAAGTTACTTGGGAGGAGGAGAACTCATGTAAGCTCTGTGGCATGTCTGATAACTGCCTAACAGTGCTGTAGAAATAACTACACAGGTAGGGGTTCTATTCTCCATTTTGGTAATTTTGTGTGTCCCTTTGGTGAAAAATCACATCCTGTTTGGCTGATAGCATTTTGATTGGTGTACCATCCATGCCTGTTTACCTCCTCACGATGGCATTACTTTATATAGCATGGTAATGGCATCTGCCTCACATGCAGCATGTTAAACCATTGTGCAGGCCATTCCAGTCCTCTGTACAGATGTCTATGGGATATCCAGATGTTTAGGTTCATAGGTTCATAGGTGTGTACTAGGCTAATGACCCTGGAGCCTTTACAAGCCTAGCCAGAGAACTACCCTATCATTCTGCCACCTGACATTATTTCCCAGAGTCACTGCAGTGATCCCTGGGATGAATTGTCTATTTCCCATCCATTCAGCAAGATTTCTCTTGAAGAGGGCCAGCGAGGTGCTCTGTTTGACATGTATGGGACGTCTACTCTATAGCATTGGCAGTCTCTGGGTTATCCACCCTTCCCTCTGGCATGTTCTGTTGATTGCGGTAAGGAGGTTGAGGTCTCTGGAGCATGTGTTGCAGAGGGACTGAGATATCCTTGGCTGTAGCATTTCTAATAGAGCTGGGTCAGACATGGTTTTGTAGGGCAAGCAGAGATCGCCTCTAAGTAGGCGATATGAGACAGAGAATAGTTGGAGTGTTTTGAGTATGTCCATATAGGACGACTGTTTCAGGCCTAAGATCATCTTTGTGAGGTATGTTTGCAGCCTCTGCAGTTGTTACAGGTGTCCATTGACGTACATGCCAAATGGGGCATTGTACCTGATGATTGGTCTAATGAGGAAAGGGTAGGGGGAGACAATGACCCCCTACTTCCTGGATGCAAGACCATTAGTAATCAGATGGTCCACATAGAAGGACTGTCTGCCTACAATGGCAATGTGGTGGTCCAAAGAGAGTTTGCTGTCACAGATCTCTTATAATGCCTTCTGTGCTTAGTGGACTGCCATTGATGTGGTGATTTATCCCAAAGGGGATGATGACACATATTTGGCCATTGAGCTTCAGGCCATGCTTCTGACAGCATACGTTGGTCTCAGTGAGGTCTTTCTGCTGGATGTCAACATCACTTGAGTAGTTAATAATAGCTCCCAACATGCAATCATCTGAAAACTTTGCCAACCAGAGTGCCCTTGTGATGGGCTGCACTTCAGAGAAGTAGATACCAAACAGGGGAGGACCCGGGACTGAACACTGTGGAACCCCAGTCATGACAGGTCATCAGTCTGACTTGGAGTCAGCTATTTTCACACCGTGGGTTTATCTCTGAGCCAGTTTGCAACCCACATAGTGATATAGGGGTTGATGCCTAACTTAGTGGATTTTCTATGATTCCGGAGTGGGGAATGGTATCAAAGGTCTTGGCCAGATCAAGGTAGCTTGTATGATCTCCTTGACATCATCCACAGCTCTGCTCACTGACTCAAAGAAGTTGACCAGGTTGAGTAGGCATGATCTACCCTCCACAAAACCAAACTGTGTGGGATCTGGACTTTGGAGATCTCCTATATCCTTGTTTAGTAGGTCCATGATAATGTGTTCCATAGCTTTGCATATCAGACTTTTCAGGCTAATGGAGTGATAGTTCCCAGGGTCTTTAGTCGCTCCTACTTTGTGGAGAGGGATGATTGTAGCAGTGTGCCATTTGGTAGGGACAAAGCCTAAGGTAAGGCTGTGATTGAACAGGGTACACAGGTTTGGTGCCAGGTCACTCTGTAGTTCATGTACAATACAGCCAGGGATATTCTCAGGTCCCATAGAAGATGTATTCTTGGTCTTGGACAGTGCTATTTTAACCTGTACAGCAGTAATACTGGGTGTCTGGCAATCTACTGGTATTGTGTTTGGTCCTTTATGGGGGTGAGAAGGGTCAGGTTGGCACTGAGTCTCGCGGACAGTATATTGGCAATATCTGTTGGCATGATATTGAAGGTACCATTGTGCAGTAGCTCAGAGCACATCTGGGTATTGGCGTGGAGATTATCCACATAACTATTGAAGGCCTTGTGTTTGTCTTTCCTATCTGCTGCAATTCTGTTTTCATAGCTAGCTTTAGAGGATTTGATGAGTGATCAAAACCTTTTGTTGAGGCCGATAAGGGAGTTGTTCCAGTCTTGGGACTTCACCTTTTTCTGCATCAGTTTTTTTGTTCCGTTGTCGAGTTTGTGAATGGCAGGGGACCACCACATTGGCTTCTGTTTTGGAGGACAACATCTTGGTTCTATTGGTCATGGCGAGATCCATGCATATGTGTATGTGTTCATGCAGTGCATTGGTGTATTATCTGGTGGTCATGCAACTATTCTCCATTTGCATGGGTGCCGTGAGCTTAGCCGCCTCTGTTTTAAGGAGCCCAAGGTTAGCTTTGGAGGTGTTTG
This sequence comes from Protopterus annectens, assembly GCF_019279795.1. Classification (NCBI taxonomy): domain Eukaryota; kingdom Metazoa; phylum Chordata; order Ceratodontiformes; family Protopteridae; genus Protopterus; species Protopterus annectens. Next base: position 1,170,622,656 of record NC_056728.1, on the reverse strand, counting down.
TCATGGTGGTTACCTTTGCGGGGGGGGGGTGTGGATTCCCAAGTAATTAGTTTGTGGTTGGATCCACACATCAGTATTTTGATGTGTGGACCCAACAAGGTCATGTATGTCACCACGTACATCAGGGAGAGTTGCATCCACCACCCTGAGTATTTGTGTGTTGTGGCATTCACTATGTGCCTGTTCATCCAAGACAGCCTGGAACATGCGTCTGATGACTCCTTCTGTGGCACTTGCAACAGTAGCCCAACAAGCAGCATTCCTCCTGCAAGCACTCCTATCCATCTGCCTGTGTGGGACCTTGCCTGAACTCTGGCTATGGCCAGTATCTACACTCACACCTGCCATAGTCACCACACTAGCCTGTTCAATGCCACCACCTGTCAACTGTCCATCATCTGTGGCCACTGGTGACGGGGTATGTGTGGGCATTGTCACTGTGTGCAGTGATGGTGTGCACAAGAGTGAGATGCCAACTAATGGCATAGATTCAGCCCCTGACAACCCCACCTGTACCTCAGTATTCCTATCATCATTGGCAGAGTTTGCAGACATATTGACGTTTCAAAAGGGGGGAACCCAGACCACATCACTACCCATGAGAGGAAGAGGAAGACAACATATGTACATTAATACTTGCACTTTGATGTTGGCTGGTATACACACACACACGCGCGCGCGCACACACACACACACACACACACACACACACACATGCACACTTAGAGGTGAGGTGGCACAAATCTGTTACACAGACCACACATTACCCACATGGTGACATACATGACACACGGCTGTCAACATTATGCATTGCAGCCAGCTGTACAACTTGTAACTGACAATATAGAACTCTGGGATAGGTGATTAGTGTTAATGTGTAATGGATGTTTCCCAGCACAGACTGTAGCTATGTACACATCATTGCTGTCCACCTGTATAGCACAGTGACAAGTACTACAGAACATACCTCACAACTGTATATATCCTCACAGGATGTGTAGAGGTCTGGCTCATATGTCTGCTCTATTTCTCATAACCCCTGTGTTTCTCTGTGACATATGTGGGATGATCTGAGGAGTGACATCACTGATTAATGACAAGCATGTGAGTGTCAGATTTGCAAACAAACAGTGAATGTATGGTCACACAATCCCTGTTACACCACCAGCCTTGTAAGCTTACAGTGGATATGATAAGTGTACACAACCCTGCTAACATGCCATTTTCTTGTTATATAGAGGATGAGACCACAATAATGCATTCAAATATGTCACCCACCTTCCATGCGACATATGATCTGTGCAATCCAATCAATAAACAAACACATGTGATACATGTTAAAATATGATGACTGCAATATGTACAATATGTTGATTGCATATGGGTACACACTCTTAAAATGATAAGTTGTTGATGCACCTTGTAAATTGCTTACAGCATTCACTCTTCTTGTGAAGGTGTCTATCAACATGGCACATCCTGACTTGGCATTATTTGGCCACTCTTCCATGCAAAGGTCACCCAAATATGTCAGAATGCAAGAGCAGCTCATGTGCAAAGCCCTCACCAGGTCATACTGGGGGTTTCTATCTGGTGTAGGTCTAGGCTCTGGCTGGGACACTCAATACCCATGTTTGTATTCAGGTGGAGCCATTCTTAGGTAGCTTTGCATGTATGCTGCAGTTCTTTGTCATGCTGAAGGCCGACACACCACCTCATCCTCAGTGTTCTTGCAGATGCCTGATGGGTTTTGGGCAGAAGTGGGTGTTATTAGGAAATGTTCAGAATTCCCACCACTGTGACTACAGGACCTGTTCTGCCTGTGGAACATCAGCCCCACAGCAGGCTGCTACCACTAGTGTGATTCACCATGGGGATGTTGGTGTTCAGGTTATGAGAGGTGTTGCTTGTGCACCACACATATCTGTGGGTATTGTGGCTGTGAGGTCGATCCCTAGTCTCATTACACACTAACACATTTTCACACCTGCCTTTGGGAGACATGATGTGCTGAACTGCAATTTTTATCCACCCCTGGCTGTTTTTGGTATTTGGGAATGCGTCCATCATCTGACCCTACCACATAGGCCAGACGTATGCAGCATATGGCAGAGTGTTCTCACAGGTAGTACAGAAACCAGTACTAGCAAAATGTTCCTGCAACTCCTTCTGTGTTACTGTATGTCCCCTGGTAACCTCCCTGGCCAGGTCTTGACATGTGCTGTCATAATTTTTGTAGGAACATCAGGTCCTTGTCAACAGCACTATTGTGCCAGATTCACTCCACCTTTTGACAACTGTCTCCACTGTGTTCCATGGTGTATGCACTGCTGTGGTGATGTTGTTGTACCCTACTCTTGACTGATAGCATTCAAATATGAGATCTCTTTGCTGCTTTGTATGCTGTCTGCAAGCCATGGCTGTTGCTATTGCAGGCAACTGAGCATATGTCATGGTTATCCCACTTGGACAGCAGACTGTTATTTGGTGTTAATCAGAGTGCCTTTACTTGATGGCTGGTGTGTACCCAAGCAGACTGTATGCTGTCAGTAAATCACAAGCTGCTGAAATTATATATTATTTGTAGGGTGTGCACACATATGCATCCAGCATATTGTGGGGTTTGTATACTCATTATTTGGTGGCCAACAGATTGACTGTACAGGGAATTGTTCATGTCATAGGTCACATTATAGTTTGGAAAAGATGAGTACTGACATACTGTGGTCTCAATTTGTATAGACATCACAAACACCTGGCATCTTAACTGGGGTGTGTACACAGTTTATATCCATTATATGACAGTAATCCTTCACACGTCCTTACTTTAGGCCATTTGTCCAACCATTGTGTTGCTCTCTGTCCAGAGCTCTTGTACTGACAGGCCATGTGTTATGCTACAGGGATGATACATTCTCATCAGATAGGCCTCTGTGGTGTCCACTGTGATGCAATGCAGTTGACCCCAACACAGGTGAACATGCACATAAAGTAATATGGCTATGAGTGACAGTTGTGTGCATGGTACACTGCATGGCCTTCACATCCCTGGGGTATTGGCAAATCACAACACTACAATTGCATACTCACCAGCTGCAGGCTGGCATCCCACATGCAGACAGAAGGGACCTAGGTAATTGTGTGAGGGGAGTATGGTCAGCAGACACACAAGTGGCATTAGTACAGGATGGATGCAGCATATGTGCACCTGTACAGTACAACCCCCCAACACTACACAATTTGCTGTCCTTCACCATAGATGTGCAGGTTTGTGCATTAGAAAACCCTATCCGCAACTGCAATCTGACCTGGCACATGTACATAGATATTCTATAATTACAAGTATGTCTGCTACACTAGTCTAGTAATCTACATTGGGGCCTCACTTGCACACTCCTCGTCCTTTGTCTGGGTGCCAACAACCTCCAGTAAGTTGGGGGTCTGTTCTCTGATGTTATACTGGGATGGGTGCCCCAAGGTACCCGTGGAGCTCCTTGGTGGGTGCCAGTGGGGCTGCAAGGCCAGGCCCACGCCTGTGGCTGTACAGTCCCTAGCCACTGCAGCAGCCCTTTGCCAGGCATGGTGTATGAGGTCACTTTCATAGGTTCATAGGTTCATAGGTAGGTACTAGGCTATTGGCCCTAGGGCCTATACAAGACTAGCCAAAAATGTACCCTGGCTTTCGCCACCCAAGAAAATTATTTTCCTGTGCCCCTGTCAAGCAGAGCCACAGAAGTGATCCCCGGGGTGAATTTCCTATTACCAATCCAATCATCAAGATTTTTCTTGAAGAGTGCTAATGAGGAGCTCTATTTGACATAGATAGGTAGTCAGTTCCAGAGTATGGGAAGTCTCTGGAACAGGAATCTATCCCTCCAGCATGTTCTGTTTATTGCAGTGACAAGGTTTAGGTCCCTAGAGCATGTAGCTCGGAGGGATTGGGATTTCTTTAAGTGGAGCATGTCCAACAGCTCTGGGTTTGACATAGCTTTGTATGTGAGGCAGAGATCGCCTCTGAGTAGGCGATATGCGACGGAGTAAAGCTGGAGTTTTTTGAGACGGTCTGCATAAGGCATCTGTTTGAGGCCAGTAATCCTCTTTGTGAGGTATTTTTGTGGACTTTCCAGTTGTTGTAGATGTCTTGTGAGGTACATACCAAAAGGAACGTTGTACTCTATAATGGGTCTAATGAGTGATGAGTAGAGGGGAACAATGACCTCTTTTTTTCTGGATGAGAAACCTTTTGTGATGAGGTGTGCCACGTAGAAGGATTTCCTGACCACTTTGGCGATGTGATTATCAAAGGAGAGACTACTGTCCACCTATGTCCCAAGGTCTCTTATCACACTTTCGGTGTTAAGTAGACTACCACCTATGTGGTAGTTCATGGGTACAGAATTTTTACCAAAGGGGACGACAATGCACTTTTTGGCATTGAACTTGAGACCATGTCTTTGACACCAGGCATCTGTCTCAGTGAGGCCCTTTTGTAGGATGTCCTCATCGTTGGGAGTTTCAATTATGGCTCCTAGTTTGCAGTCATCTGCGAATTTAGTTAGCCAAAGACCTTCTGTGTTAGCCAGTACTTCAGAGAAGTAGATACCAAACAGGAAAGGACCCAGGACTGAACCCTGTGGTACTCCACTTGTCACTGGTCTGAAGTCTGATTTGGAGTCTGCTACTTTCATAGTGTGGGTTCTTTCAGTAAGCCAGTTGGCAACTCATCTTGTGACATAGGGATTTATACCTAGTTTAGTGAGTTTATCTATAATTCCAAAGTGGGGGGTGGTGTTGAACGCCTTGGCGAGAGCTATATAGGCTGTGTGAACCACCTTACCCTCATCTATGGCTTTGGTGACTACTTCAAAGAAGTCTATCAGGTTTAGGAAACATGATCTGCCTTTTACAAACCCAAACTGTGTGGGGTCCAGGGTTTGGAGATCTCCAATGTCTTTGTTTATGAGTTCCATGATGATATGTTCCATGGCCTTGCAGATGAGGCTTGCCAGGCTAATGGGGCAGTAGTTCCTGGGGTCTGTTGTTCATGATGCCAGACTTGCTCGTATGTACATGCATTCAGGCCAACATAATTTACCCTGTGGACAGGGTTGTCCCACAGGCCAGTCCTCTCCTGCAGATGTTTCTGGCTGCAGCCAAACTTTATGGCATGGTTGTATAGTATGGCTTCTATGATTATATTTGTCTGAGCCACTGAGAATGTTGACCTTTGCTGATGCAACATTGCACCTGGAAGACATAACAAGGGAAAGACATCACAGGACCCCATATATTTGGCAACCATATGTACAGAACCTGCACATCTACATTGAATACCAGTAGCCACCACTCAAAACCACACCATAACCCTGTAACATACCAGCACTGTATCTGCTTGCATTCACTGTTGGCCCTGAAGTGTCATATTCACCCCAATGAGGCCTACTTAATTTCCTACTCTTGTACTCCTCATTCATGTCTGTGTCGAGGGATGACATTGCCCATCTTCCATGTGGATGTGGTGTGGATGGTGCCAAGCCTTGTTGTGACTATGGTGTGTAATGTTGCTGGGTACACATGCCAGAGTTCATGTAGGATGCAGACAGGGATGTTATCAGGTGCCATGGATACCTACATTTGTTGCCTTTCAGTAGGTAATATGTACCTGCTCACTGGTGATGGGGGAGGGGTGTGGGTGCTGTACATATCTACCTATAGTGCCGCTGAACGAGGGGGTGATGTTTGCCCTAAACCTATCTGCACAGGTTGCCTATAGCTATGCCGTGTGTATATATGGCCTGATGGGCCACAATTACAAGGTGGGCTGGTATGTGGCCTCAGAGATGGCAGACATATGTGAAGATGGCCCTGTGATTGGCCTTTGTGGATGTGTCCAATTTGTACTCATAGTTAGCCTTGCAGTGCTCCACCTGTGACCTTATATGCTTGATCAGACAAAGGCTGACTTGATGCCAGGTTGGTGCATGCTCCTGATTTGGCCTGTACAGCCAATCTAGGGACGAAGCCTGTGGTTTGTGTTTTGCTGCTGTCCACCCACAAGCATTCAGCCTACCTTGAGGGGGGTTGATGTCATCCTGTCGGCTATTACTGAGGCCATGCAGCTATGTAGGTGCCCACATAGTATTGTGTTGTGGGCCTGGACACAGCTGCTAGTTTCACCATATGGGATGCTCTTCATGTGGGCTTTGCCCATTTACCTGGCCTGGGCGAGGGACATTACGGAGGTGTGGGGGCTACAGCTTCACAGACAGTAGGTGGCAATACCTCATAGGATCGGACATGTGGAGACAGCCCAGCAACATGGGGGACAAAGCTCCAGAGTTTGGTACAGCTTGTATGTCATTAGCGTTCTTATACACATAGGGGTTGCTACATTGACAGGGTTTGCCTGGATATGCATTTACTGGGTGAGTTGACATCTGACAGTGATATGACTCTGACATAGCTCTCAACTAGCATGTTGTCCACAGACTGGCCAGATGTTTTCCTATTATGCTTGGTCTGTTCCTTGACCAACATTTGTTTTTGTGGGGTTGGTAGGATAATGTGAGGATTGTAGTCAGTACGTGTTGTCATCCATTGGTGTTCCACACATCATTTCCTTCAGGGATATGATGTTACAACAACACATGTAACAGCAGCTACTGTCTCAATTTGTAACACCATTATGTGTGATATGTCCCTCTTTCCAGCCCCCTGTCCCATACATATGCCATGCGTTGTCCAGATGCCCTGTACTATGAGGTGCAGAGGTATGGTATATCATTAATTACCAAATGCACACAGGTTAGCATGACAATGACTTGGCAGACTCCTGGCCATGGTTGCAGTGGTGGCCAGGGTTATGCGTCCACACCCTGGTAATTCTGTGGAAATCTGCACATATGATAGTATGTCTGTCTGGTCATTGTGAACAGACTGCCAAGGTTGGGTAGCAGTGTTGTGTGTTTATGTTTTTTTAGGCTGGGTAGGGAGAGTAGCAGCTGTGAGTGCCATACATCCTTTACCTATCTGACTCTGCATGCTGCTACAGCTGGTCGTGGTCTATCAGGTCCATATGCTTGTAGGGACTGACTGTGAAATGTCATGTAACACCTCCGGATTCCCAGTACACTGTTAATTGGGGCAGTATATGTAGGGGTAATATGTGAGTGGCAAACGGTATGTGGTTGCTCTCACAGTATTATACTGCCGTGTTCAGTTTGCTTACTGGTATGTTGCTGTCACTGTGATGCACTTGTTTGGGGGTATGCACTTTCACACCAGTGTTTGTGTTCCACTAGTATTACATCCCTGTACTGCCTGTTATATTTGCTAATGCATGTGTACTGCCCCAGAGCTGGACCTGGTTAGTGTTATGTCAGTTATGATTGTAGTTTGGACATTGATCGGTAGCTCAGTGTAGTTTCCCTACTGTTGTGTTATGTCCACATATTCATAGGATTCCCAGTTGTGAGGCCAATATCTTTGCTCTGGTCCCCATAACTGTTATCTATACATGATACATCAATGGGATGATGTGGGTACTGAGATCAGTAACTAATGAGAAGCAATTGAGTCCTGGAATTGTGATATTTCAGTTGATATATGTTAGGACATACACTGTTACTACATGAATGTTCTCAGCTCATCTACTGACATATTTTGTACCTGTTCCTTTTTTCATGCCTTTGCCCCCTCACTTTGTCAGGCTTTGTCCACATTCATTGCATTAAGGGGTTCTAAGCATACCTCTCCACAGCCAGATTTTCCACAGAATGTCCAAATTTTTGGACCATACTTTTGTTCAGTTCCAAAATTTATTTCTATTTGTCTGGTAAATCACGGTGACGATCCAAGAATTTATGTCTGTAAATACATGACATGACATTTCAGTTCACATCATCATATCCTTCAGTGATTGTCTGCTGAAATACAGACTGATGCTGTCACACGTCTTCATTTGTAACAATGATTTTCTAAGTGTGTCCATATATGTGGCCCGCCCCCCCCTTTTACATTCTTTGTACAGGTTCCTTGCACTAACAAGTTGGGAGGGATGCTTCGGAGGTATAACTGCACTGCATGTTATACACACACACACACACACACACACACACACACACACACACATATATTTATATATATATTTTTTATTTTCCTTCCGTCATGTGTAATGTATGCATATCTATATTATGACTGCATGTTTACATATATATGTTTCATCTGACACACACAGACACACACACACACACACACACACACACACACACACACACATATATATGTGTGTGTGTGTGTGTGTGTGTGTGTGTGTGTGTGTGTGTGTGTGTGTGTGTGTGTGTGTGTGTGTGCGTGTGTGTTTGTGTGTGTGTGTGTGTGTGTGTGTGTGTGTGTGTGTGTGTGTGTGTGTGTGTGTGTGTGTGTGTGTACATGTCTATATACAATGTACAAAGGGTTCCACAACACTTTCCCCCAATGTTGTATGCCTCTATTGCATATGTTTGAAAAAGCAACATTAATTTCTATAGCTTAGCTGGTGTACTGATACATTCCTCTGATTAAAATGGTCAAGGTTATAGGTTCAACACTTGGGACTGCTGTTTTTTTTTTTAATTAATGTTAAATGACCTGAATGCAGGATATGTTCATTAAAGCACTATAACATATCACAGATCACATGGTATAGTGGTGTGATTGCTAAGCACAGCGTTCTGGTTTTGAGACTTGGCAGTGCTGACTGTTTTGTTGCTGGGCAGAACAAGGTCTGATGGATACAAATGGATTAAGGCACCTTTCTGCATATCATACGTACAATGTTATATTTAAGCAATAACCCATAGCTGGCTGTGTGCAATACTAGATTTACCCACAGTTGGTGTGGTTTGGTCACGAGGGCAATGCCCTCATGACCATACAATGCCAACTGTGGGTAGGTCCAGCATTGCCCACACCCAGCCATGGGTTACTGCTATTATACAATGACATTATTTAAGAAAAACAGTACGTACCTTTCTTAAAAATGTTATTCTCTCATGCCTCCATGCTGCCCTTCCACAGTTTTCCGGTTTCCTGGGCCATTTCTGATGTACTGCACATGCGTAAGGGACATGTTCCCACACCTACGCAGTACATCAGTGCTGTGCAGAGGTAGCAACGGAGATGGGGGGATCTCATTTTTTTTTACATATCTTGGTATGTCATAAGAGTTGATGAACTCGTATAACATAGTGAGATATATTAAAAAGGCAACAGAGATCTTCCTTTTTCTGTTGACAGGAGGATCACCATTCCATTTTTTTATGATATCTTGCTATATTATATGAGTTCTTCGACTCATAACACATAGTGAGATATGTTTGTAAATACAACGGAGATCTTCATTTCCCCATTGTAATCTCTGCAGACTGGAAATACAAACAGGTGGTATACAAATGGAAATAGTCCAGGCATACAGACCTTTTTCCATTTGTATACTCTCAGATTCACAACGGGCACTCTGTTTGGGCTGGGCAATTAGCGTACTCATTTTTGTATGTTAATGGCCAGTCATTGTGTAATATAACATAAATATTTACATACACATTTATACTTTTACATTTACCTTACATGACATCTCCCTATGTGCTTTCATTACATTATATTCCTGTGTGACTATACTGTATAGGGGATGTGTGTTTATATGGTGGTTTCACATATTTGCTACACTGACATCTCACTTTTGGAACTGCAACATTATCCTGGTTGGCAATAACTAATTGCTACATAGTTTACGTTTAATAAAAAATAAGTTTAACACTACTTTCACATGATAAAATAAATTGCTTGTCTTGGGACTTGAACCCTAAATACATGTATATAAAACTGTTATTCTAACCACAGAACTATCATGGCCTAGCCACTTTTTCTTATCTATTTTCATTTAACTCATATGGGATGTTTAAGCTGTAATGTACACACCCACTTAGTTACACTTAAACATCACTTAGAGCATTATAAACAGGGATATATTATTATTATTATTATTTTCTGTAGGTTATGAGGGTGTGTATTGTGGTGTTGTGACAACTACTTGGGACTGTGTTTGTGACATATTGCAGTGATTGGGCTTGCAAGGTTCTGTGCATGTTTCATGCTGATGCATGACATGTTCAGTATGTGCTTTATTTCTTTTGTGGGGCTGGGGTTGTGCTTGTGTACACTTGGGGGATTTATCCCTACCTGCTTCTGCAGACTGCAGAAGTGCCATATGGCACTTTAGAAATACAGGGGGTGTGTCACAGAGGCTGTGACACACCTCCTGTATTGCTTTCCTACTGCAATTTTGCTTTCAGTGTCTGCGGACACTGAAATGCTTCTATTTTACATTTCAGTGTCCTCGGACACTGAAATAGTGGCATGATATTAGAGCTAAGCTCTAATATTATGCCAGTATGGCTTCAGAAGTGCCATACGGCACTTTCTGAGCGCAGGGGGCGTATTTAGTGTATGGACATGCCACCTGCGCTCGCATACGGAATCATGTCCATTTTAGAGCACTGCAGCATGCCTTCATACATATGCATGGCACACTGCTGTGCTGCATGGGAGCCATCCCTTCCATGCAGGAATACGCTATTCCTGCATGAAAGTTTGCTGAATCTGGAGGAATATTTAAGCTAAACTTCACTACATTCCTAACTGAATCAAAGAGAATTACTATTCCCTACTTACTTAATAGAGCAAGTCAGATGATATTGGAAATGGTCTTTCTTGTTGTCAAACCCAAGACAGAATACAGAATGCTCTGTCTCACTAAGAGACTTCCCAAAATAATATCTATAATATTACTTCTGGGATAGCTTGCAGAATGACATCACTTCTGGTCATCTGACTTCTAGTTCCCATACAAATCCACATTGCAGGAAGCTGGCAGGATTTAGAACCTACCTGTAAAAACACACACACAAGGGCTTTTGCTCAGATCAGTGGCAGGTACTGGAAGTCATAAAATAAGTGCATGCCTCCAGGCTTCCAGAGTAGTAATTAGTTCACCCCAAAGTCAATACAGAAAGCTTTCTGGTAATGACTTTGAATCTCTGGTTGCATTGAAACCTGTGAGATAGCATCTTTATGGCCTAGACCATAAAGTGATTTAATTTCAGATATATTTTAAAGTTTGCTGAAGTGATGTTAACCTTCCAATTTCCTCTGTTAAAACATAAACATTTAAACAGTTACAATAGTGCATGTACATTTCTGTTCTCTCCAGTAGGGCACACTGTGGATACATTTCAAACACAAGCACTTTACAAATACCTTTTCAACAAAAGCATATGTACAAATCAGTTTGATATACATGTGACATGCAGTTATAATACATTTGTAACACAAGCATCTTGTATAAATTGTTTTGATATTCACAAATGACATATAATTATTTGCAAAATTCCAGCTAGCTGTGCTGACAGTACCTCCTATTGTCACAACTTGTTTATTAATTATGTAGGTGGAATAGTTCAAAGACCCTTTTCATTCACAAGCCAGGGCCCAAGCCAAAGCAAAGTATATTATGCTGAAGACAGACAGTTGTATAAAGTTGAAGACAGGCAGTTTTATGAGGCTGAACACAACTAAAGCAGCTAGAAGTTGGGACAATCTTACAGCATAATCCAGGCACACATTCATTAAATAAGAAGAGAAACTTAGTATCATTACAAAAAAAACCTAGATGGCCAGCTGTGTAAAAGTCAGTAATAATGTTAAGTTTTGGAAGTGACACAATAAGTTACATAGAATACAAGGCTTGGCATGAAATGAGTCATACACAGAATCTCAGCAAGGTACAAATGAAGCTGCAGCAGGAGTTCTTAGTCCAGCAGTGTACACTGCACATACAGAGGGATAGTAAGAGGATGGAAAGTATATAAAGGGGCTACCAAAAAGAGTAATTGAATGGAAAGAAGAATGTAGATGAGGCCAGGAAGCTTAGTGGAACATTCCCTTGAAACAAGAAGGGACACATTATATGGGAGGTAAGGAAGGAAGTTTAACATGGGCGGAAGAATGCAGGATAGGGCTCAGTATACAGCTATAAATTATCAAGTATGGTCTGGATATGAGAGTGTGATTCTTTATGGAAATGGTGTTGACAGGATCTGCCACCATTTCATATCGTCACTGAGCATGAACCATATACATTATTCACATTTCTTATTCAACCTTCCTGTGCATGCATTTTAAACAAATTTATTGCTGGTTGTCTTCTTTGAGGCAGCTTTACCTCTACAGTAAAAACGTTTAGATTTTTTTTTCTGGTGCCACATTTAAGAGTGAAACAAAATGCACCCATGTTATGCATTGCGAATGCTTCACCACATTTGTGGACATGCTTATGTATAGTTCACATGTAACCATCCCCTGCAAATTGAATTCATTGCGGAGACACAGAATGTTTGCGTTATAGAGTACTGTTATTTTCATCATTGTGCAATTGTGCATTTAATTGGTAAAGAAGAGAAGCCTGTGTCATGTGCTGTGCATAGGTGCACCATTGTATTGGCTACCTGCACATTGTTTACTTGCTGACACTGTGTCAACTCAATACAGAGTCATAATTATAAATGTTGTAGATTACCTGGTAATTTCTGAGACAGTACTGCATATTGTAAGGGTCAAGTAGATGTATCCTGCCCTGCATTGCAGTTCCATTATTTTTTTTAATTGTTTTAGTGTTACAAACTTGCTGTTTGTTCTGTAAATGCAGTAAGTTTAATATATTTTCATTCTAGGTTAAATGCATCTTTTTGTATAAGTTTACCACCACTAAAAAAACTTTTTGGCAGTCAAATGGCCCATTTGTATAGATGCAAGTTTTAGAAGGGATGTACAGTTGAGTAGAAGATCCTAGAGTCCTTCTGGAGAGCCTAGGATTGGCAGTAGACTAGGAGAAGGGGCACATAAGGAATAACCGAAACAGTAGTAAAAGTAATATGCACCAAAGTTTTATAGACATATTTATGAAGAGCAAAGGTCTAGACACTCCCCACATACTGGGTTTTATTTATAAGGTTGCTGCACTTTGGTGATGCAATATTTTTTTTCCTTATTCATATCTAAACAAACCACTTGAATAGTTTGGGCTAGTCCTCATTTTAGATCAAAACATTTTGTAAATTGTGACACAAATTACAAACATGCTGTATGCTTTCAAAAACTGAAAACAAAATGTGTGATTTATATCTAGAAGTACAAGACTGAAGGTTAAAGTTTCAAGTGGTTAATTAATTTCAAAGTGCAGATTAGCTTCTTATTTTTCTCCTTTTCTACTTGCAAATTGTATAACAGAAAAAAAAAATCACTTTATCAGACCAGCGCTTCCAGGTAACCCCTGCAAAGAGGTACTTGCGGCTGTAAGATCTAATCCAGGTTAGAAGTGCTTATATAAATTACATACATTACACAGAAAACATCATTCAGCATTAAAGACATGAAAACTGTTAGCATAAAGGATACTCCCCAGTCTCCAATCAAGTAACTTTATCTGAGTATTCCTAGGTTCACAGGTGCTCAGATATTGATCTGTGTGCATCTTAAGAAGCCTCCCCTTACTTTCCCATGGTAGTTTTTAGTCCTTATATTTTACAGATGAATAACCTGGATATTTTGGGACATATACTTGTTTCCACTATCCATAAGGGGTATGGTTGCCAAACTGGGGGTGAATTTGCATTTTTCTATCCATTCATCCAAATTACATTCGAATGAGCAAGAGAAGCACTTTGCTTTATGTGGCAGGGATGATGGTTCCATAGAATCAGTATTCTATGTGGTGCATGCCTATCCCTCCAACACGTTCTGTATATGTGGCAAAAGAGATTGCAGTTCCTTGAGCGGATATTCACTGTACCATTAGACTTATGATGTGTAATAGGTCTGACAAGCTAGAGCCTGCAGAGGCTCTATATGCCTGGCAAAGGTTACCTCTTAGCAGTCCATATGATACAAAGAAGAAGGACAATGGCCTGCTTAGCTTTTATGACTGAGACCCTTGATTGTTTTTAGAGAGAAAGCATTGAGATCATTCGAGTTGTGAGAAGTGTTTAGTCAAATGCATACTGAAAGGCTGTTATATTCAATGATCAGCCTAACAAGACCTGAGTACAGTAGAATAATTACATCCCTTGACCTGGATGGACATCATACCTTTAGCTATAATCTATATGATGTAAAGGACTTCTTTATAATAGTGGATACACAGTGATTGAAGTACAGTTTGTTGTCCACATAGTTCTCAGATTTCTGACTGTGGAATCAACTTTCAGGGGTGTGTTGTAAATGTGATATTTGCTAGAGAAATCATGCTTGCTAAGAGATACAATTATATATTTATGGGAATTTAGTTTTAGTCCATAGTCTTGACATGAACTATTAGTTTGGGAATGGCCCTCTTGGAGTACCTTGTTGTCCTCTGGGGAGTTAGCAATGGCAACAAGTTTGCAGTCATATGCAAATTTGCTCAGTTTTAAACCCTTAGCATTAGCTTTGAACTCCAAGCAGTAAATGCCAAAGAGGAGTGGTCCAAGGACTGAACCCTGGGTACACCACTAGTGACAGGTCTTTTGGAAGAGATGGAGTCTCCCACCCTACTTTTCTGGTTTCTAGTTGTGAGCCAGTTTCCTATCCAATTAGTTATATAGAGATTTACATTTTGTCCATGGTGGTGGTGCTGTGGTAGCGTTGTCGCCTCACAGTAAGATGCTGTCCGGTTCGATTCTCAGCTAGAGCTTCATCTGCGTGGAGACATGCGTGAATGGGTGTACCTTCATTGAAGGCTGTGCATCAGGCCTGGCAAGCCAGTACATAAAAATCAACTGCCAATCATTAGCAGACCGGAGTTCCGCTGTGGTGACCCCTAACCGGGAAAAGCTGAAAGACACAAACAAACATTTATCAGTTAATCTTCTCCAAGCCCTTTGTGTTGCTAATACTATGATGGGGGTGGACCCCATTCCTAGGTCAGGGCATGATTAAAGTTCATGAAATTAGTATTGTTTCAGTCTTTGATGTTAGCTAAATGTGCTCTTTGCAGCACCCACAATGTGCCCAGAACTGACTCCACTACTTTCACATTCATAAGGAGTTCCAATAGATTTATTGCTGCTACTGCTATTGGAACTGTCTGGGTATCCCTTTTCCACATTGCTGTTGCTTTTGCTTGCAAATCCTTGTATTTTATGACTTTGTGTCTCTCTGTATGAATGACACTGTAATCACTGGGTGTAGCAATTTCAGTGATCAATGCTACTTTTGTCTTTTTTTTCTTTTTATTTTTTTGCATCTATTTTTTGAACTGTTGGTAATAAGTAATCCCATATGATATAATAATCTTCATAATTTTCTGCAGTGCTATATGGTTCATGTTTCCAATGCTTCTTAACTACTTCAATATTTTAGTGTTTGCACAATCCCCAATGCAACAGTCATGACACATTATTGTTCCTTTCAGCATACAGACCCTTTGCCACTAGTGAATTTCAGCTGGCAACAAGACGTGCAACTGCTTCCAGTTTTTTGTACTGAACCCGCATTTGTTCATGGGTTCATAGGTTCATAGGTGTGTACTAAGCTAATGGCCCTGGAGCCTTTACAAACCTGGCCCATAGAGCGCCCTGGCATCGTGCCACCCAACGTTAGTTCCTAGTGCCTCTATCAAGTAGAGGCACTGGAGTGATCCAGGGGTGAACTTTCTATTTCTATTCCATTCATCATAATTTGTCTTGAATAAGGCCAGTGAGGTGCTCTGCTTTACATGTATGAGAAGTTTATTTCAGAGCATGGTCAGTCTCTGGGTTATGGAGCTCGTCCCTCCAGCATGTTTTGTTCATTGTGGTAATGAAGTTGAGGTCTATGGAGCATGTGGTGCAGAGGGATTGGGATTTCTTTAGATGCAGTATTTCAAACAGAGCTGGGTCAGACATGGCAGTCAAGCAGAGATCGTCTCTTAGTAGACGATATGAGACAGGGAATAGCTGGAGTTTTTTTGAGTCTGTCTGTGTTTAAGGCCTAGGATCCTCTTTATGAGGTACTTTTGTGGCCTTTCTAGCTGTTGCCTGTGTCTAGTGAGGTGCATGCCAAATGATTGGCCTAATGAGGGAAGAGTAGAGAGAGAGAGATGATGACCTCTTTCTTCCCAGATGCATAACCCTTGGTTATGAGATGTGCCGCATAGAAGGACTTTCTGACCACAGTGGCAATGTGGTGGTCGAAGGAGAGGTTGCTCTCCGCCTGTGTCCCTAGATCTCTTATAATGCCTTCAATGTTCAGTGGGCTCCCATTGATTTGTTAATTAGTGGGAACTGAATTTTTCACATAGGGGATGACGATTCGTTTTTTGGCATTAAGCTTAAGGCCATGGTTTTGACACCATTCATTGGTCTTAGTGAGGCCTTTCTGTAGGATGTCTACATAACTTGGGGAGTTAATAATGGCTTCCAGATTGCTGTTGTCTGGGAACTTGGTCAGCCAGAGTCCCTCCATGTTGGTTTGGACTTCTGAGAATTAGATGCCAAACAGGAGAGGTCTCAGGACCGATCCCTGTGAGACTCCACTCGTGACTGGTCGGCAGTCTAACTTGGAGTCCACTACTTTCACATTGTGGGTTCTATCTGTGAGCCACTTTGCAACCCACCTAGTGATATAGGGGTTGATGTCTAGTTTGGTGAGTTTATCAATAAATCCTGGGTGGGGAATGGTATCAAAGGCTTTAGCCAGATCAAGGTAGACTTTATGAGCTGCCTTGCCCTCATCCACAGCTCTGTGACTGACTCAAAGAAGTCATCCATGTTGAGCAGGCATGATCTACCTTTCACAAAACCAAATTGCATGGGATCTAGAATTTGGAGGTTCCCTATATCCTTGTTAATTAGGTCCATGATGATGTGCTCCATAGCCTGACATATCAGACTGGTCAGACTAATGGGGTGATAATTCCCAGGATTTGTAATCGCTCCCACTTTATGGAGAGGGATGATTGTAGCAGTGCGCCATTAAGTAGGGACAAAGCCTGAGGTGAGGCTGAAATTGAATAGTGCACAAAGATGTGGTGACAGTTCACTTTGTAATTCATGTAGAACACATCTGTGGATATTGTTGGGTCCCATGGAAGCTGTATTCTTAGCCTTGGACAATGCAGCTTTAACCTGTGCTGCAGTAATGCTGAGTGCCTTGCATTCCTCCGGTATTGTCATGGGTCCTTTAGGTGGGAGAGAGGGGTAAAGTTGGCACTGAATCTGTCAGCCAGTATGTTGGCAATATCTGTTGGCTCAGTATAGGAGGTACCATTGTGCAGTAACTCATAGGTTCATAGGTTCATAGGTTGGTGCTAGGCTATCAGCCCTAGGGCCTATGCAAGCCTAGCTATAACAATTCCCTGGCTATTTCTTCCCACACTATTTACTTCCCTGGACCCCTGTCTAGCAGGATGGCTGACGTGATCCCTGGGGTGAATTTCCTTTCTCCCATCCAATCGTCAAGGTTCCTTTTGAAGACAGCCAAAGAGGCACTCTGCTTGACATGTATGGGCAATCTATTCCAGAGTCTGGGGAGTCTCTGGGTCAGGAACCTATCCCTCCAGCATGTTTTGTTTATTGTGATGACAAGGTTTAGATCCCTGGAGCATGTGGCTCTGAGGGATTGGGATTTCTTTAAGTGTAGCATGTCCAGCAATTCTGGGTTTGACATGGCCTTGTATGTTAAGCAGAGATCACCTCTGAGTAGACGATATGCGATAGAGTATAGCTGGAGTTTTTTAAGGCCGTCAGCATAGGGCATCTGCTTTAGGCCTGTGATTCTTTTAGTGAGGTATTTTTGTGGCCTTTCCAGTTGTTGCAGATGTCTTGAGAAGTACATACCAAATGTGGCGTTGTATTCTATAATGGGTCTAATGAGGGATGAGTACAGTGGGACAATGACCTCCTTTTTTCTGGATGAAAAGCCCTTAATGATGAGGTGTGCCACATAGAAGGATTTCCTGACTGTTGTGGTGATGTGGCTATCGAAAGTGAGACCACAGTCCACCTGTGTCCCTAAGTGTCTTATCACACTTTCGGTGTTTAGTGTACTGCCACCTATATGGTAATTCACGGATACATGTTTTTTCCCAAAGGGGATAACTATACATTTCTTGGTATTGAGCTTGATCCCATGGCTCTGGCACCAAGCATCTGTTTCTGTAAGGCCCTTTTGTAGAGTATCCACATCATTTGGGGATTCAATAATGGCTCTCAGTTTGCAGTCATCTGCGACTTTGTTAGCCAGAGTCCCTTAGTGTTGTCCTGTACCTCAGAGAAGTAGATGCCAAACAAGAGCGGTCCCAGGACTGAACCATGAGGTACTCCACTTGTCACTTGTCTGGAGCTGGATTTGGAGTCAGCTACTTTTACAGTGTGGGTTCTATCAGTAAGCCAGTTAGCAACCCGTTGGGTGATGTAGGGATTAATGCCCAGCTTAGTAAGTTTATCTATGATTCCAGAGTGGAGGATGGTGTCAAAGGCCTTGGCA
The DNA here is from genome assembly GCF_019279795.1 of Protopterus annectens. Lineage (NCBI taxonomy): Eukaryota > Metazoa > Chordata > Ceratodontiformes > Protopteridae > Protopterus > Protopterus annectens. Next base: position 1,170,604,119 of record NC_056728.1, on the reverse strand, counting down.
AGGTCTAGATAGGCTGTGTGGACCACCTTACCCTTGTCCATGGCTCTGGAGACTGCTTTGAAGAAGTCAATCAGGTTCAGGAGACAAGATCGGCCCTTCACGAACCCAAACTGGGTGGGGTCCAGTGTTTGAAGGTTGACAATGTCTTTGTTTATAAGTTCCATGATAATATGCTCCATGGCCTTGCAGATAAGGCTTGTCAGACTGATGGGACGGTAGTGTCCGGGATCCCCCCTTGTGGAGTTTGATGACTGTAGCTCTGCGCCACTCAGTGGGCACAAAACCTGAGGTGAGGCTATGATTAAACATGACACTTAGGTGAGGTGCCAGTTCATATTGTAGTTCATTCAGTACACAGCCCAGGATGTCATCTGGTCCCATGGATGCTGTATTCTTAGCTTTGGAGAGTGCATTTTTTACCTGTGTGGCCGTTATTACCGGAATTTGGCAATCTTACGGTATTGAGATGGGCCATTTAGGGGGTGAGAGGGGGGTGAAGTTGGCACTTAATCGATCTGCCAGGATATTGGCAATATCCTTGGGATCAGTATAATTAATGCCATTCTGTTTTAGCTCAGCGTTGCCATTTAGATTCTTGACATAGTTATAGAATGCCTTGTGGTTGTCTTTGGAATCTTTGGCAATTTTATTTTCGTAACTAACTTTGGAGGATTTTTATGAGGGATCTCAGTTTCTTACTGAGGCTGGTAAGGGAGTTCTTTGCATCCTGGGATTTTCCTCTTTTCTGCAACAGTTTCTTCCTTTTGTTGTAAAGTTTGTTTATGGCAGGCGACCACCAGATCGGCTTCCTTTTTTTGGATGAGAGCATCTTGGTTCTTTTTGGGATGGCACGATTCATGCATGAGTGGATGTGCTCAGTGTAGGATTCAGCAGTTGAACTTTCAGTTCCCGTCTGCATGGGTGTCATGAAGTTTGTCACTTCTGACTTGAGTAGCATGAAGTTGGTTTTGGAGAAGTTTTTTATGGAGGTTTCCTTACTGAGGGGTGGGGGTTGGATGCGGATGCTAAGGGTGATTAGCTTATGATCAGACCTGACTAACGAGGGGGTGACCATAGGTGTGGAGCATCGATTTCCCATGTTGGTAATGACCAGGTCTAGGATATTGGAGCCCCTGGTGGGACTATGGATTAGTTGATCCAGGGCATTGGAATTTATGAATTCCAAGAACCGTTGGGCAAAGGTGTTGGTACATGAGTAGTTTTCCCAGTTAATGGCAGGGTAGTTCAAATCATTAAAATCATCCAGTATTAGGGTGTTTGGTTCTATCTTAATATTTTCCAGTATGTTTAGAAAGGTGTAGTGAGAATATTGGGGTATGGTGAGGGATCTGTAGCAAGCTATAATTTGGATTGCAGTCTTACCTAGTGTTAGTTGCACCTGGAGAATTTCAGAAGCATTGTGTTGGGCAACTAGCTTGGTGGTGTGAATATCCTTGGAGAATATTGACACTCCTCCACCTTTAGTGTTTTGGTCCTGGTTTGTTGGCTGAAAAGTGTGGTAAGAGTTGTAGCCTGGTATTGCAGGGGTGCTCTCTGGAGCCTTGAACCAGGTCTCAGTTACTGCACAGATACCTATGATCTCCATTTTTAGGAGTGCCTCAAGAGAGTGCATTTTGAGGTTTAGACTTCTAGCATTGAGTAGCATTACCTTCAGATTTTGCATGCTTGTACCTGTTATGGTGGTGGTTTTGTCCTTTGAACTTTGCCTAAAAAAGGCACTATAGGGGTGGCAACAGCCTTAGCCAGTAACCTGAATCCCAGGGGCGACAGGTGCAGACCATCTCTGGCCAAGCATCATGGTCTGTCGATCATGTCGTCCCAGGCAGACAGATACTGGATCCCCTTTGAATGACACCAGAAGCTTAGCCAATTGTTGAAGTCAGTCATTTTGTCCTTATATTGTGGTATCATTCTGGGCGAAGGCAAGATGTTACTAAGGGCTAGAGTCATACCTGCCTTGGCAGCAAACCTGGGTATTGCTGTGGAGATTCTTGATACAACTATAGAAGGCCTTGTGGTTGTTTTTAGTGTCTGTTTCTCCATTATGTTGAATGAACTTTGCAAACCAATGTGTACATAGTCCACTCTCCTGGGCCACCTTTCTTCTTTTGGTTTCAATTCACCTCTCCTTACCCATTGCTGTGTCAAATTTTGATTGACATAAGGTTGCTCCAGGAGATATATTTACTTGCCACAATATTTATGCCTTTTCCACATTTCTTTCTTTCTTATCTGATCCTTCTCCTTATATTCTTTTTTAAATTTTTTGGCACATTCAGCTCCTTCCTGATTTTTGTCTGCTTCTGATTTAATTTCTGTTTCCACTCGACACTGCTAATACTTCTGCTAAACTAAGCAGTTAAGTCATCTTAGACTTCTTCTCCTCATTTTTTCAAACTTTTACTATGTTTGGATCTGGTGAGGCCAACAAATATGTATGCAGTCCAAAGATTGCTGATCTATACATTTAATCAGTTAAGAGGAGGTTCATATCTCCTTCAGAACAAGAAATACATAGTCTTGGTGTACACTCATTTTTATATATCATTTGATAAGCATTGAAGCCTTTTTCTTGTTTTCTTGTCCATCTGATCCAGTACCTTTTGAGGCCAGTCAATCACCCCCAAAATGTAAGTTAGAACAGGAAGACCAAATTGGTTTCTAGCTTGAACTTTATTCCTAGATGTGAAGGCAGTTTACAGAATTAAACCATTACATCATGATGTTAGCCACATTACTTTTTTGGATGTTTAGATTTCATGGAATGATGATGGTACTCTTCATAGTACTGTTTTCCATAAATATCCGCAATTCAACACCTTATTACATGCTACCAGTGTTCACCCTCGGCATGTTATTCATAACATCCCCAAATCACAATTTTTGTGTATGCGTCACATTTGCTCTGTTGCTCAATCTTATGAACATTATAAACAAAATTTAGTTAATAGATTTGCTGCATGTGGGTATAAGAAGGAATGCATTTTTCAGGCTAGTGGTTGGGCATCCAAACAAGATAGGTCAACCATTTTGAAATATAAACACAAGGATCAGACTAGCAACAGTACAATTAGATTAGTTACTACCGATGGTCACAATACCTGTAATTTCATGGATGTTATTCAAAAACATTGGGATATTTTGCTTGTGGATGATTGGCTGTGTGATTTTTTTTAACCTCCAAATGTTTGTTCTCATTTTGGAGAGGTAAGATGATGGGAAGTTTTTTCAATCACTGTTAAAACAATAACAAGTTTAGTGTTTGCTCTGTACATCAGTTTATAATTGATAGTGGCAAGGTTGTGAGCCTTGTGGCCATTGCTCGTTTGGCAAATATGCTTTTAAATCTAGACAATTTACTAGTAAAAATATGTCCAAAGTATATGACATTTGATTTTTGTACAATCGTAGCACTGACTGGGTGATCTATTTGCCCACATGCACCTGTTCTGCTTTTTATGTGAGGCGGACTTCACGCCCTCTCAGATTACATATCTCTGAGCACATGAGTGATATGTGGAATAAGAGGTTTTCCAATGGTCTTTATAAACATTCCATAAAACATCCCACTGCACAGTTCATGTTTGCCATCATTGATAAAACTGAAGGTGATAGGAAGAATAAAAGTGGTTTGCATGGTGTATTAAATAAGAAAGAGAATTGCTGGATTATAAGAATGTGAGGTTTATTCTCTCCCAATCTTAATGAGCAATTTTAACATATCCAATCATATAGGGGTTTAGAGGATGGGCCGTTATATAAAATGTTGTGATTACATGTGTTTTTATTCACTGAAGAAGGCTTTCATGCTGAAACGTGTCTGTACATGTTGGGTGTTTTGCCTGTGCATGCACCTTTGAACTGTGATCATCATATTAAATTATTTATGTTCCACCTTTGAGTGCTGGCTGTTTTCCTTTCTGGTTGGATTTTTTTTTTGTTTTTTGGGCCGTGCTTGCAGAGTGTATTGTTTGGAGTGTAGTTTTCAGAATTAGTTTTAGCTTTCTAAAGTATTCCTTACTGAGTTTTATTTGCATTTGCTCATGTTTTATTCCTGATACTTCATCAATTCCCAAATATTTATATACTTCCTCCTGCTCAAGTTCCTTTATATCATATTCCTGTCCCAGACTGATGTTTTCTTGATGCTGGAGCTTTCCTGCTTTAAAAGTTGAGTTTACATGTTTACCAAGACCAAATTACATTCTTATATCATCTCAGAATGTTTTAACCACTTGCAGTTGTTTTCAATTCTTCATCTGATGGTCTATACATTTGTAAGTCATTCACAGAAAGTAAATGAGAATTCTTTAAACAAGATTGTTTTCTGGGAGCCAAACTGTAACCATGGCCAAATCTGTTAAGTAAACAGTTTAGGCCATAGCCTATTCTCTTAAGTAAACAGCTTAATGGGTTAAGGGCATGAGAAAACAGCAGAGGTGACAGAGAATCACCCTGGAATATCCTCCTTTGAATTTATATCTCTGGGATAATAATTTGCCCTTTGTCATGGCTTAGCTATAAAATGGTTTGCCACTGTTTCATGGTCACTGTAATATTATTCATCAGTGTAGTTGTATACATTTAGCTGGGAGAGTGTATCTATGATAAGGGTCTATATTATAACCTCGAATGATTAACAGAGCAAATGCTCTTTAATCGAACCCTTAAAATTGAAAGCATTAATCCCAAACACACAGAACAGCGATTTTTTTCCCAGGGGAAAAAAAAAAAACACTTAGCTGTTTTCGGGACTTTGCCATTTCGTCCACTGTGGTGCAATCTTGGAGTTGGTATGGCACAGACCCCCACAACAGGGGTATGGGGGGTGAATCACTCCACTTTATTTTGTGTTTGGATTTTTTTTTTTGTGGAGCACACTGTTCTGTGTGTTAGGGATTTAGTGCTTTCGATTTTAAGGGGTTGATTAAAGAGCATTCGCTCTTTTAATAATTCGAGGTTATAATATAGACCCTATGATAATTGGGTGTGGGATGGCTTGATATGTGGTGTTTACTGATTTGCCCTCATCCATTACTTCAATGACCTTGAATGGAAATGAACACTTTTGCATGGTCTAGATATGCAGTGTGTATAGATATGCTCTCAGATATTGCTTTAGTAACCTCGAAAATGTTGATCAGGTTAAATAGACAGTACATGACTTCAATGAATCCATATTGGCTTGAGTCAAGAGTTTGTAGGTTATCTATGTCCTTCTTTACTAACTCCATAATGAGCCTTTCCATAACTATTCAGATAAACTGGTCAAACTTATGGAACTGCAATTACCTGGATCCACTGACATTTCACCTTTGTGCAAGGGGTTGACTGTTGCTGCCCTGAATTTATCTGGCATAAAGCCTGTTTGGAGGTTGATACTGAATAGTTTTTGTAGATGGTCTGACAAGTCATGTAGCAGACTAACCAATAGGCAGCCTGGTATGTTATCTGGCTGCACAGAAATAGTATTTTTGTCCTTGGATAGGACCTTGAGGACTTTTTCTTGGGAGATTTGCGGGTTACAGATGCAGGTATGTGATCTGGGATAGGAGGGGACAGGGTGGTGAAGCCTGAACTAAATTTGTCCATTAGTAGATTTGCTATGTCCTCTCAGTAAGTGCTTGGCATTGTTTATGAGGTTTCTAACATAGTATCCTTCACTTGGGTGGATAATTTTTACCTTACATCTGACTTTGCTTGATTTAATCAAGGTCCGGAGAACATTCTTAAGTTTAGCAAGAGTGTTATTGGCATCTTGATAGCTAAATTTATCACTGCATTCAATGATTTTTATTTTCTTTAATTATAGAACATGTTTATATTAGCATTCCACCATAGGGGGTTATTTTTAAACTTGGCATTGCATTTATTTCTGAAGGGGACTGGTGTATCTATGCAGTATTAACATGTGCATTGAATTTGAAGGTATAGGATTCAACATAAATAGTGGTGTCATCAAGATGGAAGAGGCTTTTGAATTTAGCCAGGCCATCACTTAGTTTGTAGTATATTAACCTTAGCATAATCTTTGAATATTGAGGTATTGGAGGAGTCTTCCAACTTCAGTTTTATGGTGAACATCACTGATTCATGGCCTCATTTGACCAAGGAGGAAGTTACAATTGGTGGTGAGCAAAGATGCCTCATATTGATAAGGATCAAGTCCGGGATTGTAATGTCACTGGTTAGTCCTTGCACTCAACAAATCCAAAAAAATTCTGGGACTCCATCTCATCCATGCTGCATCCTGGCAACAAAGAAAACCCCTGCCCAGACCCCAACCTCTCCAACCTTGAAACAGCCAGCCAGTTCAACTCATTCTTCATAGACTGCATAGCTAAACTATCAGCCTCCTTCCCACCTCCTCCTCCACCACCGCCCCCTCCTGCCCCAACCACCACTCCAATCATGAACTTTCCTCCACATCCTTCTGCCTCAAGCCCATCCCCACAAGCACTATAAAAAGACTTCTCCTCAAACTCAAACCCTGTCGCAATGCACCCAACAACCTTCCACCCCCCCTTCCTCAAACAATCTGCAGACAGCATTGCCTATCTCATCTCTATTCTTATAAATAGATTCATACAAGAATCATATGTTCCTTCTATATGGAGCCATGCTTACATCATCCCCCTCCACAAAGGTGGCAAAAATACTGATACCACCAACTTCACGCCTATTGCCATCTTTTCCCCTCTTTCTAAAATACTAGAGAAAACAATAAAAGCACAACTCATGGCACACCTAACACTAAACAATCTCCTCTCCCCTACCCAACATGGTTTCCACCCTGGCCACAGCACCATGACCGCCCTTCTTCCCTTTCTTGAAACCATAAACCTCGAACGTGACTCAGGCAAGTTCATATCCACACTATTCCTAGATCTGTCAAAGGCCTTTGACACCATCTCACATACCCTACTTATATCCCAAATCTCCACCCTACACCTCTCTCCCACCACCATCGCCTGGTTTTCCAGCTACTTTTCCAACCGCCAACAAGCTGTTCATGGAAAACTTCAACCTCCCCCTTCCTTCCCACACCCACAGGTGCCCCATAAGGTTCTGTTCTTGGCCCTCTTCTCTTCAACCCAATCCATCCCAGACTCATCTATCGTCCAATATGCAGATGACTCAACAATCATCTGCTCAGCCTTCTCCCCCTCCGACCTCCTAGCAAAAACCCAACTAGCCTTCTCCAAATCAGAAACCTGGATGCAGTCTAACCATCTGGCACTAAATGCAAATAAAACCAAACTAATGTTTTTTTCCCTACCAAAAACTCCATTGACAAGTCCACATTCACCATACAGAGCCAAAACAATACCCTCCTTGAAATTGTTCCCAACACCAAGCTTCTTGGCATCATTATTGATGAAGAACTAAAATGTGACACCCACATCCACTCCACAATCAAGAAATGTCACCAAAAGTTAGGTCTCCTCTACAGGCACAACCACTTCCTAAGCCCCTCTACCCATCAAACTCTTGCATCCACCTTTTTACTCCCCGCCCTTATGTACTGTGCCCCTCTTTTCACCAATCTCCATCTTGGCCTTCTGTCCAAAATTGAATCCTGCTACCACAAGATCTCCAAATTTGCAACCAATTAAAAAAAAACTCATCCCACTACTGCCACTCCCTCCTCACCTTCATCTGGCTTGAACTACCCAACTACCTCAGTTACCTACAACTTACCATTGCCCATAAGCTCATCTTTAAACCTGCCAACTGCCCAGGTCTTGCTACTTCCTTAAAACCTTACATTCCCAACCGCTCTCTCAGATCCAAAAAACAAAATCTCCTTCAGGTCCACAAACCTGAATGACCTCCTGGCCATCTACTGCTGTTCCATTCCTTAGCTAAATAGTGGAGCTCTTTCCCCACACACCTATGCAACCTACCTAACCATACTAATTTCAAATCTCAGCTACTCTCTTATCTTTCTTCCAAATGGGAATGCCCTTGCCATGCACCAACGTAACCCCCCCCCCCCATTCCACCTTGCACTGACTCATCCAACTACTTCTACTATTACTTCATCCTACCGAAAACATACCCCTCCCCTACTAAAAAATAGTTTTCTGTCTAATATCTATTGTACTATACTCTCCAATCTCAAATATATTATTACCCTCTCCATGCATAAGATTTTCCTAACCTACAAATGGCTAGTGGCTATATATTTTGAAAAGTTAAACCTACAATTGAGTTTATAACAAAAATATTCACTTTATATAAATGTTGAAATTTCTGTATTGAATTATGTCTTTTCATTTTTGTAACATTATGACAAGCCAGTTGCAAATATCATGGAGCTTATCTGTAAATGTTTGTTTAGCTGTATGAACTATGTCCTTTTGTAACTTGCAATTATTGTGGAGTTTTTCTCCCCGGGCCTCCACTGAAAATGGGCTTTTCTTGGCCCAGTGGACTTCCCCGGTCATCAAACTTAAATAAATAAAATATATAAATAAATAAATAGGGTGTGGACTAACTTATCCAGAGAGTTTCTATTGATGTAGTCCAGAAATATCTGGGCATACATGCATGAGGATGTATAAGTCTCTCAGTTAATGGAGGGGCAGTTGAATTATCCTAGGAGAATGGTGTTTAGCTTAATGGATAAGGACTCCCTACTAGCTAGGTGGGGGGTATGGGTTGAGGGAGACATAGAGGGGGCCCTATAGTTAGCTATTTTAAGATGAGGGATTTGGAATTCATCAATATCTTGACTAACAAGTCTGGGGGTATTTGTTTTTTGTTTAAGAATATGGAAATACTACTGCCTTTAGTGTCTTCATCTAATATACAGTATGGTACTCATGCCCATAGGTAGTCAAAGTAAACATTATTGTCATTTAGAATGACACACGTGTAGTGTAAATGAATTTTCATGCATCAGCTCAGTTCTTGAAATTACAAAGGAAAGTGAAACAACACACCCAAGTAACGGAATAAACATACCTAACAAATACAATACTACTCCCACTAACCGCAAAAAAGGGCAGAGGCATTTGGCAACACTCATATATGAAAAGAACACTCTCCCTGAAGTTAAATTAACTACCCTGTTTAAAGTAATACAAATCCCACCAGATTGAAATGCCTAAGGTATTTGTCGAATATTGCACTTGAGTGAGTTAAATAATACTGACTATGTCTATAATACATAAATATTGCACTGCTTGAAATATATGCAAGTATATATTGCACAAATAAATAAAAATTTACTTATGTGTCCAGACCCATGGGACTAGTGCTCAAGTTCAGAAATTTAATCACTGCAGGGTAGAAACTGTTAGTGAATCTTGTAGCCCTGCAGTGGATGTTACAATATCTCCTGCCCGATGCCAGATGCTTAAACAGTACATGAGCAGGATGCATTTTGTCCTGTATTTTTTTGGTGGCCTGTCAGATGCTTCTTGCAGAATAAAGATGTTGTATCAATGGAAGACTGGAACCTGTTACCGTCTCTGCAACCCTCACCACTCTTTGTAGTGCCTTCCTTTCTGTAACTGTGCAGCTTCCAAACCGCACTGTGAAGTTGCAGGTGAGGATGCTCTCTATTGCACCTCTACAGAAGGTGGAGAGAATATGAGGAGGAAGCTTAGCTTTTTTCAGCTTTCTTAAAAAAGTGGAGGCATTGGTGCACTTTCTTGACCAGTTGGCTAGTGTTTCCTGACCACAAGAGATCCTCAGATATGTGTACACCCATGAATTTTGTACTCTTACCCCTCTCCACACTCTCACCTTTGATCCTGAGCACTGCGTGGTTTGTTCTCCTTTTCCTGAAGTCGATGATAATCTCTTTTGTATTGCTTACATTCAGGTCCAGGTTGTTCCCCTCAAACCGACTGATCAGAGATGCCACCTCCTCTCTGTATTCCCTTTCATCCTCCTTTATGATGAGCTCCATGACTATGGTGTCATCAGCAAGCTTGATGATATGGTTGAACTTGTGCTTAGCATAGCAATCGTGGGTCAGGATGGTGTATAACAATGGGCTGAGAAAAAATCCCTGTGCAACCCCAGTGTTAATTGTCATGCAATTTGATGTGTTCTTACCTGAACACACCCTCTGTAGTTTCTCAATCAGGTAGCCCAGGATCCAGTTACAGAGATGTTTACTGATTCCTAAATGTGCCAGTTTTTCTATCAGCTGCATTGGCACCACCATATTAAATGCAGAGCTGAAGTCCATGAACAGCATCCTCACATAGTTGTCTTTGCCCTCTAAATGCTCAAGGGAGATGTGTAGTGCTACTGATGTGGCATCAGCCGTGGATCATTTAGCTCTGTATGCAAACTGCAGAGGGTCAAAAGCAGGAGGTAGGCATGATGAAGGATGCTTTTTGATCAGCCGTTCAAAACATTTCATAACAGTGGATGTCAGAGTGACTGGTCTGTAGTGGTTAGGGCTGGAGGGAGTGGTTTTCTTAGGTAGTGGGATGATGTTAGTTTCCTTGTAGCATGAGGGTACTTTTGCCATGGCAAGAGAGGTGTTAAATAGTTTCTTCAACACTGTGCATAGCTGATCAGCATAGCTTTTTAACACCTTACCCAGTATGTTGTCTGGGCCAACAGCCTTCCTGGAGTTCACTCTCCTTAGCTCTCTTCTTACCTCCTCTGTGCTGAGGCTGAGTACTGCACCTTATCAGTGGGTAGCTTTAGTGGCAACCTGTTGTTTCTCTCCTCAAATCTACCAAAGAAGATGTTCAAGCTGTCCAGGAATTCAATGCTATCCTCACACTGATTTTGTAGTCAGTGATCTCCTATATGTCTTGCCATAGTCTCCTTGCATCCTTCAAGTCTTCACAGTGTCTCTGTACCTTTCTGCCATAGTTCCTATTAGCCTCCTTTATACCCCTCCTCAGATTACCTCTTGCTACACTTAGGGTTACTTTGTCCTTAGCCCTGTAAGCTGTGTTTCTCTCCTTTGGAAGCTCATATACCTTAGGGGTGAGCCATGGCTTCTGGTTAACTATAATAGTGATACACTTGGTATTTGTTACCCCATCAACACAGTTTGAAATGTATGCCATCACTACCTCAGTGTATTCATCAATGTTCAGATGCTGATTCAATGTGGCTGCCTCCTTGAGCATATTCCACATGGTTCTTTCAAAGCAGTCTTGGAGAGCATCTATAGTTCCCTCAGGCCATTCCATATTTTGTTTCTTTCTGGGTTTCTCTCTAACCAGTGCAGGATTGTAAGCTGGCAATGGCAAGATGGATTAATGGTCAGAGTTTCCCCATTTGTGGAAGTTGCACAGCTTTATAAGCTTTCTTTAAGTTTATGCACACCTTGTCCAGGACATTATCACCCCTTGCAGGAATGTCCACATACTGATGGTTGTGTGGGAATACTTCTTTCAGATCTGCTTTATTAAAGTTATCAGCTGCCATGTGTACAAAGTCAGGATATTTGCTCTGCAGCTCACCCATGTGATTGCATAGTTTATTTAGAGCCTCAGTGGTATTAGCACTAGGTGGGATATATACCACTGTTACACTGACCCCATTCAGCTCTCTGGGCAAGTAAAATGGTCTACATTTAATGGACAGGAACTCAAAGTTTTCACAGCAGTGAGATAATATGATTTCACAGCTGCAGCACCATATTTGGTTAACATAGATTCAGACTCCACCTCCTCTGGCATTTCCACACAGTGTATGTTTTCTGTCTGCACGGAACAGCATAAAATTCTCTACGTTTACTGCACTATCATTTATCATGTCATGCAGCCATATCTCAGTAATCAGAAATAAACAAGTATTTCTCACCTTGTTCATTTTGGAGAGTTCCAGTCTCAAGTAGTTTATCTTGCTATCCAGTGATTTCACATTAGCTAGCAGTATAGTTGGTAGTACAGGCCTGTAGGGGATTGCTTTTAACTTTATATCAAAACCTGCTCTGCAACCTCTTTTTCCTTGTTCTCTGACATCTCTTTCTCTTTTTTTCTTCTCCAGCATATTCCAGAAACCTGTTCTACCAGTTTCAGGCACTTTAGAGTGTTAAAATATCTAGCTGTTGTAGCTCTGTGCAAGTAGTAAGCCCCAGATACTCTGCAGACTTCAATACATCCAAACAGTAACATGTAGATGTTAACTGTTTAATTTCTAGTAACTTCTGTCTACTATAACTTATTGTACCTTTCACTGGAAGTGCAGAAACTGATTTCTGAGATTTTCTGTGCAGAAGAAGAGAAGATCAACATCTCACATATTGCATGTGTGTAGAATGTGAGATGAACCCAAAGTACCTAATGAAACTGTATGGACACAAGGAGGAAACATAGACTCCACACAAAAGTCACCCAAGCCAAGGAGGCACCAACACAAATCAGTGCACCAGACAGAAATACAGAAATATAGAATTATGGTAGATTAGGAAAAAGACTTTCAGAGATATGCATGAATGGGCGTACCTTTGTTGAAGGTTGTGCGTCAGGGCTGGCAACTCGGCACGTAAAAATCTACTGCCAATCATTAGCGGACCGGAGTTCCGCTGTGGCGACCCCTAACCGGGAAAAGCCGAAAGACACAACAACAAGGAAAAAGACTTTCAGCCATAACTTGTTCCTTGTTCAGTAACTAAGGTACAGAAGTGTTTTGTTAGCCAAATTAACTTTTGAACAGTATATAAGTTCTTCATTACTGGACGAGTTTTTGTCTTTTGTGCAATAAGGTATATAGTTCTTTTTTTATGGCAAAGGATAAACTCTCTAGAAAATCTTATATCAAACATAATGCTTGCCAGAACAATCTTAAAAACTAAAAGAAAAAATATATAACCAGTCTTCACTACATTTAGTGCAAAACACAAGCTGTAAATTGTCATCCTGTTGATTTCACTCTGTTCAGTGTAAAAATGATGGTATTACTGGTGAAAAGAAGTACTTCAGAATATCTGAAAGACAAAAGGGCACTGAACTCAAAGTACTATGCACTCACAACATGAATGCCATGTGATCAAATCTAACAAAATTATTTCACTGAATAACCTGGATATTAGACCAGAAATGGGCTGGGAATATGAGATACTTAGATATTGACAAAGCATTTTTTTGACAGTACCACACAGAAAATCGGTTGGCAAATCAGGAAGACACTGAATTGGTTGTAGCATGGGTAAAAATGTCTATGCAACAGGATCCAGACGTTCTGGAATCCACTCAGGTGAAAGGATGATACAAGACTCATTACTATAGGCTGACCTTTTTTCAGTATGTGTTTTTAGTAAGGAGGAATGGAGGAAAAAAATGTTCCTTTATGCTAATGACACAATGCTATTATGCTACAGGGAAACTCTTAAGAAGGTATAAAAAGGGTGATAAAAACTTGATAAAATTAAATAAATTATCTAAAATATGGAGACTTAAATCTAATGCAAAATAATACAGTTTGACAGAAAAAAAGCAAATTGCTAGTGAAAAAGCAGAAATAAAAACAGATGAAGAAAGGTACCAAGGGCATTCATGCCAGATGACGTAAAGGTAGGCACGCAATATGACACAGCAGTGAAGATAACTGGTAGACACAGGTATCCATAAGGAGGCATAACTGCTGGAAAATGGAAATGTATGATCTCTCCTCAAAGAAAACTGTTAAACCCCCCATCTGGAAAACGTTATACATCTCTAGAAACCCCATCATTCTAAGTATGTAGACTGACTAGAGTAGAGGTAGTCGAGGGAAGAGTAACAAAACATTGATGCGTGGCCTCCAGTAAAAGCTGCATAATTCTATACTACAAGAGCCTACCTTAGAACATAAATGGCAGAAGGAGACATTATAGAAATTTAAGTTCACAAGGTGACATGTTTAGTGACCACCACTAGGAGCGTGCTTGTGAGAAGTATAGCAGGAGATAGAGTTGATAGAGTTGATGCTAGAACATTTGTAATTTCACAAACACTGATTGTGTCACGTATGTTATGTCAATGTGTCACACATGGTACTCTTTGTTACACAGCCCTGGAATGACTGCCTCTGTTCTCATTGCTGTGACTCAGGTATGTCACCGTTGGCTATGATATACCATAACCCAGTATAGCAGGATAAAGTGGCTCAAGCGTTATGGTATGTGTACCACATCATACATTTAGATCTACTACAAGTGCTCAAAGCTAGTAGCTCATGACTCACTTGCTGAACAACACTTGCTTTAAATGATTAGTAAAGCAGAATGCTGTACTAGAGCTTCTTCGTGTCCAAATAATTATCAGAAAGGTCCTCTATTATATATTAACTAGGTAAAGAAATCCCTCTTTGACCCAAGAAAGCCACAACACATATCTGCAGGAACTAAAATCACCCACTATTAAACCCAATACCATTTTCTAGGTGGTCTAAAGTATCCAACTGTAGACTGGAAAACCGATACCACCACTGTTAGTGCACAAGAACAGAAATTCCTGACCTTTGTCAAAACAAATGTCCGGGAACAATTAGTCACACTACCCACTAGGGTAACAACATCTTGGATCATGTTCTTTCCAACAAAGGGACATCTGGCAACATTTCTTGTATATCTTCATCACTTATCAAGTCTGACCATAAAGTCGTCTCTTTTGAAATAAAATTAAAATCAGAGATCCCTTCCACCCAAGGTTTCTGTAAGACAAATGATCTACTCCTAAGTGATATACTGGCAAGCTTCAAATCCCCTACAAACCCATTTAACTCCACCGAATACACAGAAATGTACACCAACTCGTTATAACATCACATAAACAGCTGTAGAGATGCAGCTGTATCCTGTAGGAGCAAGTGCAGGGCCAGGGCAATCCCCAGTAATGAACCTGCATGGTGAAACCATAATAATAACAACAACAAGTTTTACAATAAAAGGAAGAGAATTTTGACCAAATGTAAGAAGAGAAATTTGTAGAATGACAAAGCCCTTGTCATTGAGATAAACAAGAGACTCAGGGGCTTAATAAATTCACCAAAGACAAATTTGAGACTAAAATAGCTACTCAAGCCAAAGACAGTCACAAGACTTTTTTATTTATGTTTGTAACCTCAGAAGCAGAAGGCAGAAATCTGCTGGGCTGATAGTGAATGATGTTACCTACACTGAGGCATAAGATATACCGAACTGACTGGCTGATAAATTCAACTCTAACTTTACCCCTTTCTCCCCTCCTTCTATCTCTCAAGATATACCTGAATCTAACTTGCCTCCAGCTATCACTGAAGACCAAGTCCTAAAAGCACTGTCAAAAGCAAAAAATACTGTATCGATAGGTCCTGACAATATCTCTGGATGCATCTTGAATAGCATGAAGCAAGATTTATCAACCACCACTAACAACACTGTTCAACCTCAGCCTCCCTGCAGGTTTTGTACTAAATGAATGGAGAACAGCTACAGTCATTCCCCTGCATAAGGGAAGCCCTTCCACGGATCAAGGTAATTACAGATCCATTAGTCTGACCACCTTCATATGCAAGGTCATGGAAAGACTTATCATGGAAATTATTGATAAGGACATAGGGAATGTCTAAACACTAGACTAGTCTCAGTTTGGATTCATCAAGGGCAGGTCATACTTACTCAACCTATTGGACCTTTTTGAAATGGTCACCAAAGCAATGGATGAAGGTAAAATGGTCCACACCACATAACTCAACCTACCCAAAGCTTTTGATACAATCTCCCACTCAAGCATAATATCAAAGCTAAATAAATTGGAAATAAACCCCTGTGTCACCTGCTGGATTGCAAACTGGCTCATATATGGGACTCAGGAAATCCAAATAGAAGTTACCTCCACAAAGAGACCAGTCACCAGGGAGTCCCCAGGGTTCTGTGCTTGGACCCCTCCTGTTTGACATTTACTTCTCTGAAGTAAAATCCAATACCAAAGGGCTCTGACTGACTAAGTCTGCAGGTGACTGCAAGCCAGGAGCAGTCACTAAATCCCTAAATCACTTACCCATACTTCAGGAAGGTTTGTCCCAAATAAATAACTGGTACCAAAAACATGGACTGAAATTAAATGCCAAAAAATGAATTATTGTATCCTTTGGGAAGTCATCTACCTTGGACAACTATCACATTGACAATACACCCTTAATAGTGAACCTGGTTGTTCAGGATTTGGGGACTTATGTGAGTAGTGACCTCACTTTTAGCCAACATGTGTTCATTGTCATAAAAAAGTTCTTCTATATTGCATAGCCTATAAACAAAGGGATTGTGTCTAAATCTAGGGATGCCATTGTCCCTTTTACTCAGCTCTTATTAGGCCAATCATTGAGTGTAATGCTGTCTTTGACATGCATCTGTCCAGACACATGCATCAACTGGAGTGGCTAAAGAGATACCTTATTAAAAGGATTAAGGCCTTAGCAATATGTTCTACACAGACCAACTCAAAGCCCTGTTACTATCCTACAAACTGCTAAGAGGTGACCTGGGTCTAGCATACAGGGTATTCTCTGACCCAATATTGATGGATTTACTGCATATCAGCAAGTTAAACTGCATCAGAAATACTTTGTCTAGGAATCAAAAACCTCTTCTGCTATATCAACAAAATGGTTTTGAGGGAAAGGTTTATCTTGTAGAGGATATTGCTGTTCTGTTTTATAATCTAACATATCAGAAACTGCTCAGTTTCTGCCTTCTCTTATAGGGTGAATGCCAAAGATGCAGCTTTCGGAACATTTTTTTTAAAATTTTTTGCCACTAATGTATACTTTAAGGGTAATACTGGTGTCTATGCCACTGAATCTGCACTTTTCTGCATTTTTTTTTTTTTTGCAAACACACTGTTTTTGTTTCTGGAGCATTGCACTCTCAGTTTGGCCAGATAAAGCCACCCACAGTGTGATATCATCAGGCACACCCCTTCTCCATACATCCTTCCTTAATTATGTCCCTGCTTAACTTTTCCCAAAGTTGTTTTCATTCCCTAGGAAAACAGATACAATACCACTTTGGTTCTGATCTAGTCAACCTTCAAAGCATGTTTCTGGAAATGAGATGCTTTGCCCATCTTTCTGAAATATAAAAAGAAAAACACTAGTCATGCTGTATTAAAATTACAGTTTTTAAATGTTAAAAAAGAAAGAGACTTAAGTGCAGTAATAACTGCAATATCATCATTCCTTTATAGTGCTAAACAAAAATGCCATAATAACTTTGCAGCAATATCACATATACTGGTACTGTATGTAATACTCTGTATCGAACGCTCATATTCCAGATATATTTCAATAATACATTTATACGTCTAAGGAGTAAACCTCCCAAGACAAACCTACATAAATTGTTGCAAACTGTCCAGTTGTAATGGTTAGTCAGATTACAAATGTATAAAAATATAACAATAAAGCTTGTTTCAGAAAATTAACTTCCACTTGCATCTGACAGATTTCAGCCAAAGGGATTGTAACACCTCCCTGTTACTCTTGTTGGCGTATTTCTTGCATTCATACCTGAAGGCAGTGGGCTGGACAGTATTTCAACGCTTCAAGTATGGATGCCATTTTGTCCCTTTCTCCAAAGATCAAGGAGTATGTTCGTCAGTCAGCAAGATTCATTATAAGTCTCAGTGAAGGTGCAAGAAATGTGACTGCAAAGTTTGACAAATGCTAATTTGACTCTGAAATCGGCTGTATAGCTTTCAATCTCTTATGTGCAGAACCAGACACAGATATAGAAATAATCATGGGTAATCAAGCACAGTTTTTTTAAATATTAGTGCCATTAACTTGATAAGTAAACAGAATAAGAGATTATGAATTAACATGCATTTTTGGAAGTAAAGAAGTCAGTAACTCTTTTCATCATCATTATTTGTAAGTGTAATTCAACAACTTTTGTCTTTTTTTTCAGGATTCCTTAATCTTATACCAACTGTTAGGGTACAATGGGGTGGTAGTACAAGACTGGCTTCATAAATGAATGCTGATACTGCTTGCGATCATGGCTAAAATGCTGAAAAGCCAATGCACTTGGTGAGTTAACTGTAGCAAACACATTTTAGGTTAGTAGCAGTCTGCTACAATTTTAGACATATATTTATTTGTCTGTATGTTTTGTGGTCTTTACCTTGGTGAAAGAGTTTTTTTTTTCTTTACAGGGCACCAGACTTCAGGAGAAAGATGACCCAAACTCAGGGATCATTTTTAAATATTGGTCTAGTTCATTTAAGTTGAGAGAGCAGTGATTCCTGAATAATGTATGCCACTGCTGACTACTGGTAATCCTCATTAATGGAAACACAGGTTTTACAAGACAAGGTAATAATTCAGCAGCAATGCTGGTACTATAATGTTCTGTGCTGCTTCCTTCCCTTAACTTCTTAGCTCAAGAAATTGAGCAAAGTGATGGTGGAAAGGTTCAATCTATGAAACTTTTTTTTTTTACATATTCTTCTAATTCTCTCAAAAAGTTAAAAGAACAACAGGCTTCTCAGTGTGTGCATATTCTGAACAAAAAGAACAAAATGTTAATGCATGACGTTACTGACTGCAATCCTTAGCAATTTAACAGTAAATTAAAAAAATGCTAGGGGATGAGCAGAAATATGAAGCAAAATCAAGCTTCTTCTGTAAAATCAGACATAGTTGATAGGTATGTTAATGCCAATGTACCTCAAATCACAACTTTTATTTTGGATGGGGCAAAAATCTTAGGCAAAATCAGGGACAGTTGAGAGGTACGCTTATTGACAGCATGTTCTTTATCTGACAGTGAGTTATATACAGCTGGGTTGAACACTACCTGTAAGGTAGTTATTGGTGAACACAAATTTACTTTTCTGTTGCGGAGCTGATGCAGCAAGGGAAACATAATGCTTACATTAGAACTTGTTCCTTATCTTTTGCTAAGTATCATTAATTTCATTGTAATAAGTAATTACTGTGTCTGTCCACTGCATTTTTATTAATCTGCTGGGGAACATTTACATGGAGATACAAGACAAAACAGTTCCTCATGGCACAAATGAAAAGCACAGATCCCCCCTCAAGATTCTATAAAATACTAAAGAAATGGACAGTGCTTAAAGTTTTTCTTGATATCTCAGTGTCTTTATGTCTGTGATCTACTTAGTTAGGAACATCTGGGGTCTTTCAACAGTAGTTATTTGAAATGTCTAATCAGGTACCTCCTGAAGGGAGCACTATACTCAATTATTGGTGAAACCAGAATATGAAGAAACATTGACTTCTCTAAATCTGGATGATATATTCTGGATTTTCTGACAACTGCTGTTACATATTAATTGAATGATAGGGAATTACTGGTCCATGATCTAAGGTTCCTAACAACATTTTCATTTTGAAGTGAAGTATTGTCTATGCGGTATGCTTGGGAGGGGGGTCTACCAAACATAATAATAATATCACACTTCATGCATTTAATTTAAGACTATTTTCAGTACACTTCTTATTTGTGTGTAAGTTCCTATGGTAGGGTTCTAATATCTGAGGGGACTTGGCCATAGCGCCCAGCTGGCAGTTGTCTGCAAAATGAGTTAGCCAGAGGTCTTGGGAGATCAGAAAATTAAATGCTGAAAAGAAGAGGTCCCCACAATGAGTCCTAGGGGACACCATTGATTACTTTTATACTTTCTGATGAGGCACCTGCTACTAACATGCATGGCTTCTCTTTTTTAGCCAGTTTGCTATCTATCTTAATACACAAGGATTTATTTTTAAGGCATTAAGCTTACTTACAATGCCAGCATGAACAGCTGTGTCAAACACCTCATCCAAGTTGCAATATGCCATATAAATACCAAGATCACTGTCAACAATCTGTGTTACCCTCTCAAAGAAGTAAGTCCATTGTGCAGGATCTTCCCTTGACAAAGCCAGATTGGTCAGGTCAACTTTGAGATTTTTGATATTGTTTATAAGGTCTGTTACAATGTGTTCTGTGACATTGTGTATGAGGCTTATTAGGCTGATGAGTCTGTAATTCCCGGTGTTGGTGATAGGGACTTCCTTGTGAAGTGGCATCACCACTGCAATGTGCCAAACTACAGGGCTAAAACCTGCAGCTAAACTTAAATTAAACAATTTGAGAAGTGGCTCATGTATGCAGTCAGGGCCCCATGGAAGAAGTATTTTGGAATTTGAAAACACCCTCAACTCATGTTCCTCTGTGACAACAGGAGATTTAAAAGACTCAGGGATATGTGGACTTTGGAAAGAAATCTTTAAAGTAGAATTAGCACTTGAATTTATTTGTTATTATATTGGCAATCTATGTTGTGTCTGAACAGGCAATACCATTTTGAATAAGTTCAGAGCAATATTGGATGCTATTCCTTATTTTCCTGACATACCTGTATAAGGATTTATAAATTGTCCTTAGCGTCAGATGCTAACCTATATTCATGGGCTGCTTTAGTAAACTTAATAGCACTTAAGGTTTTTATGTCCTATTTCTATCAGTATCATTAATATGAGGGTTTTAGGATCTCTGTATAATTTAAAGAATCTTCTTCTTCTTCTTCTTCTTCTTCGGCTGCTCCCGTTAGGGGTTGCCACAGTGGATCATCTGTTTCCATTTCTTTGTCACACCAATGACCTGCATGTCCTCTCTCACCACATCCATAAACCTTATCTTAGGCCTTCCTCTTTTCTTGTTAGCTGGCAACTTCATCCTTAGCATGTTTTCCCAATATACTCTGCATCCCTCCTCAGCACATGTCCAAACCAAAGTAATCTTGCCTCTCTGGCTTTGTCTCCAAACCTTCCAATCTGGGCCGACCCTGTAATATACTGATTCCTAATCCTGTCTACCCTCATCACACCCAGTGCAAATCTTAACATTTTTAACTCTGCCACATCCAGCTCTGACTCCTGCCTTTTTGTCAATGCCACTGTCTCCAACCCATATAACATAGCTGGTCTCACTACCCTCTTGTAGACCTTCCCTTTCACTCTTACTGGTACTCGTCTGTCACAAATCACTCCTGACACTCTTCTCCACCCACTCCATCCTGCCTGTACTCTCTTCTTCACCTCTCTTCCACACACACCATTACTCTGAACTGTTGATCCCAAGTATTTAAACTCATTCACCTTCACCACCTCTATTCCTTGCATCCTCAGCATCACTCTATCCTCCCTCTCATTCACACACATATATTCTTTCTTAGTCCTGCTGACCTTCATTCCTCTTCTCTAGGGCATATCTCCACCTCTCCAAGGTCTCCTCCCCCTGTTCCCTACTCTCACTACATATCACAATATCATCTGCAAACAACATAGTCCACGGGGGCTCCTGTCTGATCTCATCTGTCAACCTGTCCATCACCATTGCAAATAAGAAGGGGCTCAGAGCTGATCCTTGATGTAATCCCACCTCTACCTTAAACGCATCCATCACTCCCACCGCAGACTTCACTGTTGTCACACTACCCTTGTACTTATCCTGTTCCACTCTTACATACTTCACTGTCACTCCCGACTTCCTCATACAATACCACAACTCCTCTCTAGGCACCCTGTCATATGCCTTCTCTAAGTCTACAAAGACACAATGCAACTCCTTCTGACCTTCTCTGTACTTCTCCATCAACACTCTCAGAGCAAACATCGTATCTCTAGTGCTCTTTCCTGGCATGAAACCATACTGCTGATCACTAATCATCACCTCCCTTCCTAACCTAGCTTCCACTACTCTTTCCCATAACTTCATGCTGTGACTGATCAATTTAATCCCTCTTTAGTTACTACAGCTCTGCACATCACCCTTATTCTTAAAAATCGGTACCAAAACAGCTTTTCTCCATTCCTCAGGCATCCTCTCAATTTCCAAGATTTCATTAAACAGTTTAGTTAAAAACACCACTGCCATTTCACCTAAACACCTCCATGCTTCCACAGGTATGTCATCTGGACCAACAGCCATTCCATTCTTCATCCTCTTCATAGCTATCCTTACTTCCTCCTTGATAATCCACTGCACTTCATGATTCTCTATCCACACATCATCCAACCTTCTCTCCCTCTCCTTCTCCATTCATCAACCCCTCAAAGTACTCTTTCCATCTGCTCAACACACTCTCCTCACTTGTAAGTACATTCTCTCATTATCCTTTATCACCCTTACCTGCTGCACGTTTACTAGCTCAGTCCCTCTGTCCTTTTCTCCCTCCTTAATGTCCAACCTTTCATACAACTCTTCATACGTCTTATCCTTAGCCTTCGCCACCTCTCTCTTTGCATAGGTGCCAGAAGCTGTTAAAGACTGGAGGGAGCGGAGGGTGACAGGGACACTTAGTGAACTAAATAGGGTAATTTTTTATAACTATTCACTACCACAGCATAAGTTCACTTGGAGGAAATTTTAAGCTTAGCCAATTCTCTTTTGGTGCTTGAATTAACATTTTCTGATTGGTCTTTGCTATCCCCATGGCTGATAATTGTATATTATCCCTAGTGAGAACAACTGTGATCATACCATAGATAATTTCAGGGGGCCATGTAATGGATGCAGCATTTAGGAACTGCCTCTATCCATTAGTGGCATGAGGGGAAATCCTGGAGTACATTTTCTATTACCCATCCTTAGATCCAAGTTGCATTTGAATATGAATGGATGAGCTTTGCTTTATTTTTATGGATAGTCTGTTCTGGAACAGTGGTAGCCTTTGTGATATATACCCATCTCTCCACAACATTCAGTTTAAATACCTGGACTGAGTATTTCTGATACAATTTGACTTGCTTTGTATGCCAGACATGTCACCTCTAAGCACTCTGTAGGATACTGAGTATAATAATAAATCTTTGAGGTGGTCCATGCAAGACCTATTGTTTAGGACTTGTATCCTTTTAGTAGGGTATCTCTGAAGATATTCCAATTGTTGCATGGGGCTGGACAGATACATGCCAAAGTGGACATTATACAGAATGATTTACATAATGAGAGCTTTGTAAAGGGGGACAACAACATCTCTAGATCTTGTCACAATCAATTTGTTTATAAGCTGTGCAATATAGAACGGCTTTCTTATGATGCTGGACACATGTTGGTCAAAAGTTAGGTCACTGTACACACAAGTTCCCAAATGCCAAACAATTGGATCAGGGCATTGTCATGATTTTGACATCAGTTATTATTTGGGACAAACCTTCCTGCATGATGGTTAAGTCATTTTGGGATTCAATAACATCTCCTAGCTTGCAGTCATCTCAAACTTAGCTGGCCAAAGCTCTTTGGTATTTCCTTTTACTTTTGAGATGCATATGCCAAACAGAAAAAAGTCTCCCTGGGGGATTCCATTGGTGACTGGTCTCTTCCCCTGTTTTGATCTCCTGCATCCTCTGAGCCAAGTTGGCAATGCAGCTGGTGATGTAAGTGTTTGCTCCTACATTATTCATCTTTTGTACTATACCTGAGTAGGGGATTGTGTCAAAAGGCTGGCCAGGTCAAGGTAATGTGGTGTGAACTGTTTTACCTTCATCCATTGCTTTGGTAACAAGAGTAAAGCTTAAAATTTGCCCATAATTTTGAGCCTTTCACACTTTCCTGTGGGCTGTTTTCAAACACATTTTTAGGGCCATGCATATATGTATTCATTCTTTGATTCACCTTCCTGATTGTATTAAATTATATTCCTTGTATAATACAGCACACTTGTTAGACTTAAGTTAGAGCCCATTTTAAATTTATTGTTTAAACATTTTTTCCAGTAGGCAATGAAACAAAAATGCATTAACCAATAATGACAAAACTGCCCTATTCAGAATATTTCCATCATAAAGGTCTACTTCCACACACAAATGTATTTTAGATTTATTGTTTGAACATGTTTCCAGTAGGCAATGAAGCAAAATGCATGCACCAATAATGACAAAACTACCCTGTTCAGAACATTTCCATGATAACAGTCTACTTCCACACACAATTGCATTTTAAATTTATTGTTTGAACATTTTTCCAGTAGGCAATGAAGCAAAATGCATGCACCAGTAATGACAAATCTTCCCTATTCAGAACATTTCCATGATAACAGTCTATTTCCACACGCAATTGCATTTTAAATTTATTGTTTGAACATATTTCCAGTAGGCAATGAAGCAAAATGCATGCACCAGTAATGACAAATCTTCCCTATTCAGAACATTTCCATGATAACAGTCTGCTTCTACACACAATATATAAATACAGAATCCCAGTAGTGTAAACCATAGGCATGCTACACAGCTTCTTGAACTTCTTTTCAGTTGGGGGGGGGGGTCCAGGGATACATTTTAAACAGTGCTTGTATAATTTTGGAAAGTTGCTTGCATAAAATGTATTACAACCATGCATTTCACTACCAAGTCCTGAACCCAGAACTCTATGCAGTACAGTCAGAGCAACATACCACTAAGATAAACCAGCAGCTTCTTGAAAGACAGGAAGACAAACATAAATGGCTATTATATCATTTAGTGAATTCAGTTCTCACTTCTCACCATAGCTCTCAACCTCTTAGCACAAAAATACAGAACACAGCTAATAATGGAGAAATACAGCTCCAAAATAGGGATACACTTCAAATACTGATTTTATAATCTTAGAAAATTGCTAGAATAAAAGGTTTTGTTTTACCACTCCTGAAAACCAGAGGAACAGAACTTAAATGTGAGGCATAAATTCACAAGTGATGGTGACTAGGGACTTTAAGCTCTTTATACCTGTACCCAAGGCACAGGGTTTGAGCCTGAGTACCTTTAGCCACCAGATGTATCCTGTTGGGGGCATTTTCACACACACACACACTCTAAAAAGTGTTCATTCAGATGCCATCCAGCTTACTCACTCTGAAAAGCGTCCTGACTGCATCTTCAGTCCTCGCAACCCAAGACATCTGTCTGCTTCTCCTCGTAGACTCCATCTTCAAGAAAACTGTCCATTTCTCCTCGCAGCTAAAGAAAACCCAGAAATAGCAGCAGAAACTGTCCATTTCTCCTCCCAGCAGAAGATAGGCAGAAACCATCCATTTCAGTTCCCGCTTGCAAACCTTGAAATACATGTGCCGTGCGATGACAGCAGCATACAATTTGAGACAGTTGGGAGGTTGGGAGGGTGGATTTATCTGCAAAAGTGTGGGGGGGTCCCCTCCCCCCTCGCTCTATGGTTCCGGCACCCTTGTCTCTTTGCCATGCACCTCATCTCCTTTATACTCCTGTCTACTTTCTTTATCTGTCTGACAATCCCACTTCTTCTTCGCCAACCTCTTTCTCTGTATACTCTCCTGTACTTCCTCATTCCACCACCAGGTCTCCTTGTCCTCCTTCCTCTTTCCAGATATCACACTAAGCACCTTTCTATCTGTCTCCCTTACTAGCTTTGCTGTAGTTACCCAGCTATTCAGTAACTCTTCACTGCCACCCAGTGCCTGCCTTAATTCTTCCCTGAACTCCACCTCACAATTACCCTTTTTCAATTTCCACCATTTGATCCTTGGTGCTGCCCTCACACTCCTCCTCCTCTTCTTGATAACCAGTGTCATCCTACAAACCACCATCCTATGCTTCCTAACTACACTTTCCCCTGCCACCACTTTACAGACTTCAATCTCCTTCAGACTCACCCTTCTACATAAGATATAATCCACTTGTGTGTATCTCCCTCCACTCTTGCATGTCACCCTATGCTCATCCCTCTTGTTAAAATACGTATTCTCCACAGCCATGTCCATCCTTTTCACAAAATACACTACCATCTGACCTTCTGCATTCCTTTGCTTAACATCATATCTACCCATCACTTCCTCACCCCCTCTGTTCCCTTCACCAACATGCCCATTGAAATCTGCTTCAATCACCACTCTCTCACCCTTGGGTACGGTCATCACCACTTCATCCAACTCACTCCAAAATCTTTCTTTCTCATCCATTGCATACCCAACTTGTGGAGCATAGGCACTAACAACATTCATCATTACACCATCAATTTCCAGCTTCATAAACATCACTCTATCCAACATTCTTTTCACCTCCAAAACACTCTTAGCATACTGTTCCTTCAGGATAAACCCCACTCAATTTCTCCTCCCATCCACACCATGATAAAACAATTTGAACCCACCTCCGATACATCTAGCCTTGCTCCCCTTCCATCTGGTCTCTTGCACACACAATATACCAACCTTCTTTCTGTCCATCATATCAGCTAGCTCCCTCCCTATACCAGTCATACTGCCAACATTCAAAGTTCCGAACCTCACTACCAGAGTCCTAGCCTTTACCTGCCTTCTGGCATGCCTTTCCCCTCTTCTCCTTCTTCGGCCAACAGTAGCCCAATTTCTGCCAGCACCCTGTTGGCCAACAGTACTGGTGGCAGTCATTGTTACCCTGGGCCTCGACCGATCCGGTATGTATATCTGTACTGTTGTTCACATGTATGATTTGGCAAACTTTTATGTCGGATGCCCTTCCTGATGCAACCCTCCCCATTTATCTGGGTTTGGGACTAGCACAAAGAAATGCACTGGCTTGTGCATCCCCAGTGGCTGGGTTGTATAATTTAAAGAATATTTTTCTTTTATTGTAAAGTTTATGTTGCAGGGACACCAAGATGGCCTGGTTATGAGTTTGACATTATATTTTGTTCTGTTTGAAAGTGCCAGCCATATACATTCATCTCAGTGGGTGTAAAACTCCTTTGTGAAGCTACCTGCCATGTCATCCTTGGAGATGATGCTGCCTTGACTTAATTTTCTTGGGTCTATATCACGGCATCAAAAAGGTTGTTAATCAAATGGCTTAAAAATCGAAAATGCTGTTCATCAAAGTCACTTGTGTGGGGGGATGATGCAAAATAACAATCCTGTAAGAAAGTAGTTTCATTTTGGTGTTATAGATGTTCTATAATGTGGCAACACTGTACATAATCTACATTTGACAACTTTAACCAAGCTTGCAGAGGATGAAAGCATTGAAACTAAGCACTTTCAAATTGTGACTGCACAGACTGCTTACATTGCAAAAGCTTGTTTCACTATAAAATGTAACAAGAAGTTTTCAGCCATAAACTTAGCAACTAAAAGAAATAAACTGTATCAAACTGCAGTAGACCAATTATCATAACTTATATTCACAATTCCACCTCTCAGATATTGCTAACTTTCATTAAGATCAACAATTTCAACTCGTGACTTAGCAAACAGAGCTTGATAAAACAGTTTTTTATATATCTCTAAAAAGAAATAGCACTCTGGCTTACCATCTTCACCTATTTGTTATGCATGCAGATACTCAAACTAGTAAGTGACAACAGCATTATTCTGAATACTTTGGCCCAAAATATCTGTTACTAGAGTTGAATGGTTGCATTCTTACCTTCTATTACTTACCATCTTCAACTGAAGGACGGTGCCATACAATCACCTGCATATGCCTGTTTGCAATTTATCTGTTGAAGTTGCCATTTATCTACTCTGCATCCAGGGCCTACTACAACAATACGTTGCCATTCATGATTCTTATAACTTCAGTCATTGATTTTAGTTTGACCAATCTTTTACCATCGATAACTGAGTAAAGAAACTCTATAAGAAATGTGAGAACTGTTTCACAAAGTCTTACAATATATAGTAAGGAAAGCTATAGCAAGTCAATTTTTAAGGGATTGGCTATAAGCTTGTTTTTATAGTTTTTGGCTTTGTTTTGGAGTTCATGAAGCTTCAGTTAAAACAAAAAACACTTTTCAGTGACATAGATAGCTGCACAGTAGGTGTGAAAATGGGTGAAAAGGTTCCCATTCACCTTGATGCAGTATAGGGACAGGTTTGTTCTGTACACCTGAGTCATTCTTGTACTATCATTGCACTGTCATTTTTCATTTACTACAAGATCTTGGCTCAGCCTAGAACACACAGTTGAAGCAGAAGGTTTAAGGAGATTTTCTTTCAATTTTTTTATATTACTTGAGTGGAATTTTTTATTTCCTTTCCTTTCATATTAGCTACCTATTGCATTACTATCCACAAAAGAATACAATGGGTTTACAGATGAGGTTGTTTTGGTTTTGTGTTTGGGGAGGGTGGTTCTGAGTTTACGGCATGTTGAGACATGTGACAGGAATAATCAGCATGTCTTTCTGCATGGATGGTGAATAAGTTTGAGGGAGTAATTTGGAAAATGCATTACCTTTCCAAAAGATGATGGATACTAGAAGTACTGTCAGATACTGCCGTGGATTGCAGGTAAATGGCCAATTTTATTTCTGAGAGGCTATGACTTCAACTGTGATGAATAACAAGTAATTTTGCATAGATGTATGTACATGTTAAGGATACAGTAAGTGGGATTTATCCTGAGGATTCATAAAGAACCTCACTGTTCACATAAGGGGCTTAAGTAAAAAGGCCCTGTGCTTGCAATGTGGAGGTTTATGATTCAGATCAGCACTTATTGCATTAGATAAGTGATAACAGCTGCATTGTATTAGCACTATCACCCCATTCACTTTCTCATGTACAATACACACATTCAAACACACACCACATAATCCTTTTTTTTTCTGTAATTGGAAATAATAGATGATGGCAGTCAATCACTTATAACAGACAGTAGGGTTTCACATTTCACATACTTCAGTAAATCCATGTTAAAACAAAACATACCTCTCAACCTCTTAGAGCAAGAACTCTGGACAAAGCCATAAATAAAAGTGGGACAAAGGCACAAAAATAGGGACACTTTTTAAATATTGCTCTTACAAACTTATAAAGTTGATAGAATAACAGGCTTTGCATTAGCATGAATTTTCTGAAGGGTATGAAGTCTGAAACTCAAATGTCTATAACTATTTCCTAACTTAATTCGTGAAAAATTTGCCACTAATTTGCCAGAAAGCCATAATGTTATGAAAAACAGACCAAAATATGAGGTAAAAATTTGGCACATTACTTAATGGTATCCCTGGTATCTAGTGGTTCCCAAACAATTTTTTTAAGTACCTGCTAAGTGTATCTCTGGTGTCTAGTGCCCCCCACCCATAATATGTAAGTGTCATTACTGCATGAATGGTTATCCCTGGTGGTTTGTCATCTCCCATCCCCATTGTGTATAAGTGCAGTTGCAGCATGAGATGTTATTTGGTGGCTAGTGTTTCCCCCTCATATCCATTGTAAGTGCCATTACAGCATGGGAAGATATCCTTAGCTGTTAGTATGTAGTTAAAGACATCTCTATTGCCTAGAGTTCCCCTGACCCAATGCTATAGACTTTGCTCATTAGACTAGGGGGTGTGTGGAGATATGACATCTACCCCAACACATGAGTGTGCACGTGCGTGCCTGCGCACGCGTGCACACACACACACACACACACACACACACACACACACACACACACACACACACACACACACACTCACACACAGCCCCTCACAACCCAATTGCATTTACAAACACACACATACATTCAACCATGTACACACACACCTACCCAACCTGCCTCCTCCCTAACCCCTGGCTTCTACCTCCCAGGCAGACACACACTCACAAATAGACTCACACATGCTCACACATGCATTGAATTTCCAAATATATCTTGTTCTGTTTGGAACTGCCACGCCTACAAATGTATCAAAATGGGCATAGAACTTCTCTATGAAGCTAACTCCTGTGTAATCATTAGATTTTATGCTACTGTGAGTGAATTTTGAAACCTCATCAAAGCATTTGATGGTCTGCTACAATAAAGTAATATGTTCTATAATTTTATCTGTGCTGGAGCTAAATGCATACATTTTACATGTTTGGACTGACATGCATATAGTTTAGATTCTGTTGTCTACTTTCCCCTAAAAGATGTTAGACTTTATAGATCAAAATAAAAGTGTAATTATCGAGGAATCCTTTGAATAGGTAGTGAGAGATTATCATCTGAAAACATGGTAGAATTCAGATTGGAATGGTCTTTTTAAATTGATTGCAATTGGAGGGCGCATTGTGTGCGCATTCATGCATCAATGTTCATGTATTTTTCTCAGTGTGTGCACTGTATAAGCTGTACCATAAACATGCCATGCATTCAGGCTTATACATGATATATGAAATATGCAGTTTACCTTTACAACACCGAATCACACTGGTGCGATTGCTCATATGAGCGAATCATAACCACAAAAGTCATAACAGTGACAATTTTACATTTTCAAAAATCAGCAAATTGAAAAGCAGATCCGCTGATTTCCAAACATAAATAGCGAAAAAAAATGTAATGAAGTGTAAAGCAGGGGGGGGCAAGTCCCCCTGCACTCCCCATGAGGGAGGCTGCACCCCCCCACTTTAATATTCTAACTCCGAGATCGCACTACAGTGGGGAAAGAGACCATTTTCCATTCACCACTATAGTACAATCTGCCCCAAAATGCCGAATGTGCAATGAGCGAATGTCACTGAGCATTCGCTCATTGCACATTCAAACCTTTTTCCATTCGCCATTTGCAAACTTTGCAAACGGCCTTTTGGACAATTGCTGTTCGCCCTTGTGCAATATGCGCACATGAAGGTAAACCAAAATATGCTTTTAGTGGTCAGTACATTGCAACATCCATGATATTCTAATATGGTCACTACAAAGATATCACGTCTGTCATTTGAGATCTGTTAATAGCATTTTTATTTACATGCTATGCATATGTGCCTCAGACCATCTTATGATACCAGATTAGGAAAGTATAACCCAGCCCACATATCCTGAGGTTCTGGTTCTTGCCATGAGATGAGATGGTCATTAAAATTAATGTTTCTTATTATGGCATTCAGTTTGTAGAGCTCTCTACTTGCACAGCTAATATTCTGGGTTTCCTAATAATTATTTTCCATATCTGTTCATTTCTGTCACAAGCTGATAAACAGGGCACTTAAAATCATATGCACACTTTTTAGCATTTTCTACAGATTTCAGTCTAAACACAAAACCTTTATATTTTTTAAAGGTTATCATATTAACTAAACTTTTGACTGAATCTATAAAAATAATTAAGAAATTATCATCATCCCTCCAGCACAGCATGTGGTAAGAGGTGCTAGACTTGGTAAGTTTTGTGTAAATTACTCTAAGCTTGTTGCCATCATTCTTTGCATTGTTAAAGAGTTATCTTGAATGCTGGATTAAACAACAGGGGCTACTAGTGGTGAAAACAATCAGATTCCGCTTGATGAGGCACTAACTATACCATGTTCTGCACCAATCCTGACTTTTATTTCATTGAATAATATGCTTAAATGATGGGCCATTTAAATTTCATTCATTTATTTAATGTAATTATTTATTTGACTTTATTAACCAGGTCCAAATAACTATAGTTAAAGCATCCTACCACATCATTGTTAGCTACAGGTCCTCCACCATGAACCATGAGAAGCACGCTGCCAACCTGGACTTGCTTGTCTTATTCATTATATAGCCAAACACCTTCATGATGGGAGATTTCAACTATCCACCTATCAACTGGGTGATTAACATGAGCATAAGCTCACTAGCCCTGAGGTTCTGGACTTTATTAATACAAATGCTCTGAAACAGTTAGTCCTCACTCCCACAAAGGGGTCAAATGTTCAGGACCTAGTACTCACCACTATTGGGGTCACTGCACTATTCCCTGTGTTCTGCCCTCCCTAATAAGGTCAGGCCATTAAATCTGTCTCATGGAAAGCAGCAATTAGACCTGACACCTGCATAGGAGCAATAACATTGAGAAACTTCTCCAAAACAAACTACAGCCTACTAAGTGATGATCTGAGAAGTTTCAAACCCCCCTGCTAAGACAGCCAACAATGACTCCTAGGTAGAGCAGCACACAAATGCCCTGTATAACCACTTAAACAGCTGTATTGACTCAGCCTGTACCTGATAGGATCAAAACCAAGTCCTCCTGTAAAAACAAGCCACCCTGGTGCACCTCGAGTATAAACAGGTTATATAACAAAAGGAAGAAATTGATATCTAAGAAAAAGAGGGAACTTACAGCTTGAACAAGCAAATCAGATATTTGGTGAAGTCCTCTAAAGCTAGTTATGAGGCTAAATTAGCTTCCCTAGTTAAAGACAATCATAAGGCATTCTTTAGCTATGTCTGAAATCTAAAAGGGAACACCCAATTGTGTGCCAAACTCATAGTGGAAGGTACTACTCACACTGACCCTGAGGTAATTGTCAACCTGCTAGCTGACAGATTTGGCACAAACTCACCCTCCCCACCAGCCATGCCCCTAAGCATACCTGACACCTGTCCTCTCCCCAGCATTACCAATGACCAGGTCTTATCTGTGCTCTCCAAGGCCAAAAATATGGCCTCTATGGGACCAGATAACATCCCAGGCTGCTAACTATACAGTCTAAAACATGGCCTAGTGGATCCAATTGGTAATCTCTTTAACCATAGCATGAGGACTGGCTTTGTTCCAGCAGAGTGTAGAACAGGAACTGTAATCCCCTTGCACAAAGGGAGGCCATCAGTTCACACTGGGAACTATAGACCCATAAGCCTAACCAGCCTTATCTGCAAGGCCATGGAAATAATCATCATGGACCTTATCAACCTGGACATTGTCAACCTTCAAACTCAACCCGACCCAGTTTGCTTTTGTTAAGGGTAGATCATGCTTACTAAACTTGGTGGACTTCTTCAGGAATGTCACCAAAGCTCTGGATGAAGGCAAAGCAGTACATACCATCTATCTTGACTTAGCCAAGACTTTCAAAACAATCTCCCACTCAGATAGCACTGAGAAAATCTCACAGCTGGGGATTAACCCTGCCAGTAGATGAGTAGCCAACTGGCTAACTTACAGAACCCACACTGTCAAAGTTGGGGATTCCACCTCAACCCATAGAACAGTTACCAGTGGAGCACCACAAGGTTCCGTGTTGGGCTGTTTATGGCTTAGACTCTATTTCTTGGAATTCCAGGTGAAAGTAGATGGCCTGAGGCTTGCCAAGTTCACAGATGACTGCAAACTGGGAGCAATCATTGAGTCCCCTAATGATATTGGCATATTATAGGAGGGGTTAACACAGACAAATGATTGGTGCCAAAGCCACAGTCTAAAACTAAATACAAAAAAGTGTATTGTTGTCCCCTTTGGCAAAGAGGTAGCCCTGCAAATTACAATATAGGCAGTAATCCCCTTAAGCTTGAACTCTGTGGTGTGTGACTTAGGCACACAAAGTAATAGCAGTCTAAACCTTGACCACCATATGTCCACAGTGGTAAAGAAAGCCTTTTATGTGGCACACCTCATAAGTAACGGCATCATATCCAAGACCAAGATTATTATAATTCCTATGTACTCCACCCTCATCATACCACTAAAACAGTACAATGCTCCCTTTTGCCTGTACCTAACTAGACACCTGCAGTAGGCAGCAGCTGGAAAATCCACAGAGGTTCCTGAGCAAGAGAATTCAGAGACTCTAAAACATGACCTATATCAAAAGACTGAAAGCCCTGTCACTATATTCTGTGTCCTATAGGCTACCAAGAGGCTACCTGTGCCTGGCCTACAGAGCAGTCTCTTACCCTGCACTAATGGAAATGCTGGATGTGCACAAATCAAATGGCAGAAAAGTCACTCACTCCAGAGATCTCAACCTAGCCTGTGACTTTAACAAAACATGCTTAAGAGACAGATATGTCTCCCAGAGACTGCCGGTCCTCTGGAATAAACTGCAAGTTTACATTAAGCAGAGCTCCTCAATGACCCTATTTAAATGCAACCTGGACAACTGGATGGGAGTCCATAAATTCACCCTTGGGGTGGCACCTTTGTCCCTCATTGACAGTGGCAGCTAGTACTGATCATAGATTTACTCTGCAAGCAATCAAACCATCTAACAATGGTCAACTGGGGATCCATCTAAGAATGGTTAATTGAGAACATGGGTATAACATGGCTATGCCTGTAAATGGCCTAGTAACCTCCTATGAACCTATAGGTAATGTACACAGCACAAATGAGTGATTTTAGGCATTTCTTGGGTGCATCATGTGGGGAGCAGTGCTTAGATTTATTTTTTACTAGTTGGGATATGGCTCAGTATGTGTTTTTAGGAGAGGATGCATTTTTCTTACGTTCAACAGAATTCGGCTTAGTTAAGAACTCACAATGAATGGGTGAAGGAGAGGTTAATGCAGTCTTTTTGGTATAATTATTATTATTGTTGTTGACTTTTGTGGCCAGTGACAATTGGCTTATGAATTAGAACCATTAGGCTTTGTAAAACGGGTCTTCTGGATTTGAGCCCTGTTGTGCCAAGTGTTACAAATAACTATGACTTCTTGCTTGGGGAATAGGGTGGTTTTGTGTAGGCCATTTGGAGAGCTTAAACTTTGTAGAAGATGTTTTTCATGGAACCTGTTTATGTGATATAGCTGAACATTACAGGTAAGTGAACATTTTTTATGTCTGAGAGGTGAAGTAATGATGTTGTCTCCTGCTGTGCATAAATGGTGGAGGAGCAGTTTAGGAATTATGAATTTAGTACATTTTGTGTTGCAATGTTGCATGCTTTGAAGAGTGTACCATTTTATACTCATGTTTCATTTTTTGCCAATTATCAGTTTTCCTGCACTTTGTGTGAGCAGTGATTTCAGTACACATGATATTTTCCTACATGTAAGCTTATTTTTGTTTAGCTCTGTTCAATCACTTTGTTATGGTGGGTTATTTCTTTCTTACACATGGAGTTAGTTTTAGGTTTTGTGGGAATTGTCAGTCAGTCACACTGTATAACTTATGTGGATTAGGTGAGCAATTGTAATATGTATGTATAAAATATATACAAGTATGTATATATGTGTGTGTGCTAAGTATGTGTGTTTGAGTACATATGTGCACTAGCATGTTTGTGCAGTTTACAAACAGTCCAGAGCTGTTGACAGTAGGACCTGAATGCCTACTTGTAGCTCTCTGATGATGATCTTATTATCTACAGTTCACAATGGGACACTTGGCGGCATCATCTAAACTTACTGATTTATTCTGGTCCCCTTAAACAGGTTTCAAATACAATTTCCATTATGTCTATGGCTAATATTTGGCCTATTTTATGCTTTTATGGAGAGAAGTCCAATGTCATTCTTATTCATAGGTTCATAGTTAGGTACTAGGCTATCGGCCCAAGGGCCTATGCAAGCCTAGCCAACAAGATTCCCTGGCTTACGCCACCCAAGAAAGTTATTTCCGTATGCCACTGACGAGCAGAGACACAGAAGTGATCCCCGGGGTGTATTTCCTATTTCTCATCCACTCATCAAGATTTTTCTTGAAGAGTGGTAATGAAGAACTTTGCTTGACATAGATAGGTAGTCTGTTCCAGAGTATGGGAAGTCTCTGGGACAGGAATCGATCCCTCCAGCATGTCCTGTTTATTGTGGTGACAAGGTTTAGGTCCCTGGAGTGTGTAGCTCGGAGGGAGTGGGATTTCTTTAGGTGTAGCATGTCCAACAGCTCTGGGTTTGACATAGCTTTATATGTTAGGCAGAGATCACCTCTAAGTAGGCGATATGCTACGGAGGAGAGCTGAAGTTTTTTGAGGCAGTCAGTGTAGGGAATTTGTTTGAGTCCAGTAATCCTCTTTGTGAGGTACTTCTGTGGCCTTTCCAGCTGCTACAGATGTCATGTGAGGTACATTCCAAAAGGGGCATTGTACTCTATAATGGGTCTAAAGAGTGACGAGTAGAGGGGAACAATGACCTCTTTTTTCCTGGATGAGAACCCTTTTATGATGAGGTGTGCCACGTAGAAGGACTTCCTGACTACTGTGGCGATGTGACTATCAAAGGAGAGACTACTGTCCACCTGGGTCCCAAGGTCTCTTATCACGCATTTGGTGTTAAGTAGATTGCTGCCTATGTGGTAGTTCATGGGTACAGAGTTTTTACCAAAGGGGATGACACTGCACTTTTTGGCATTGAGCTTGAGGCCATGGCTCTGACACCAGGCATCTGTCACAGAGAGGCCCTTCTGTAGGATGTTCACATCATTTGGGGACTTGACTATGGCTCCTAGTTTGCAGTCATCTGCGAACTTCATTAGCCAGAGGCCTTCTGTGTTAGCCTGTACTTCAGAGAAGTAGATACCAAACAGGAGCGGTCCCAGCATGGAACCCTGTGGTACACCACTTGTCACTGGTTTGAGGTCAGATTTGGAGTTTGCAACTTTTACGGTGTGGGTTCTGTCAGTGAGCCAGTTGGCAACCCATCTTGTGATGTAGGGATTTATGCCTAGTTTATTGAGTTTAGCTATAATTCCAGAATGGGGGATGGTGTTGAAAGCCTTGGCGAGGTCAAGATAGGCTGTGTGAACCACTTTACCCTCATCTACAGCTTTGGTGACTGCCTCAAAGAAGTCAATCAGGTTCAGGAGGCATGATCTGCCTTTCAAAAACCCGAACTGGGTGGGATCCAGAGTTCTGAAGTTACTAATGTCTTTGTTTATGAGTTCCATGATGATACGTTCCATGGTTTTGCAGACCAGGCTCGTCAGTCTAATAGGTCTATAGTTCCCGGGATCAGTGGTGGCTCCCCTTTTGTGGAGTGGGATAACTGTTGCTGTGCACCATTCAGTGGGCACAAAGCCTGATGCGAGGCTATTATTGAACATGGTGCTTAAGTGGGGAGCCAGTTCATTCTGAAGTTCGTGTAAAACGCAGCCTGGGATGTTGTCCGGTCCCATGGATGCTGTGTTTTTGACTTTAGAGAGTGCAGCTTTCACCTGCATAGTTGTTATTACAGGGACTCTGCATTCTTCCTGTATAGATATGGGCCCTTTAGGGGGTGAGGGGGGGTAAAGTTAGCACTGAACCTATCTGCCAGGATGTTGGCAATATCAGTTGGTTCTGTAATTTTCATGCCTTTGTGCTGTAACTCAGAGCAGATCTGGGTGGTGCCATTGAGATTCTTGACATAGCTATAGAATGCTTTGTGGTTGTCCTTGGAATTAGTGGCAATTTTATTTTTGTAGCTAGCTTTGGAGGATCTTATAAGGGATCTCAGCTTCTTACTGAGGCTGAACAGGGAGCTCCTCCACTCATGGGATTTTACTCTCTTTTGCAACAGTTTCTTCCTTCTGTTGTACAGTTTGTTTATGGCAGGGGACCACCAGATTGGCTTCCTTTTTTTGGAGGATAGCATCTTGGTTCTGTTTGGGATAGCACGATCCATGCACTCATGTAGGTGCTTATAGAGCGCATTTGTGTAGGATTCAGTAGTTGTAACTGTATTGTCCATCTGCATGGGTGTCATGAAGTTCACTACTTCTGTCTTAAGAAGCATGGAGTTGGCTTTGGAGAAATTTCTTACTGTGGATTCCTTAATGGGGGGGGGGTGGGATGTGGATATCGAGGGTGATTATCTTATGGTCGGATCGGACCAACGAGGAGTTGACTTCAGGTGTGGAACACCGGTCACTCATGTTGGTAATGACTAGGTCTAGGATATTGTTGCCCCTGGTGGGGGTGTGGATAAGTTGATCTATGGCATTGGAGTTTATGAATTCCAGAAAGCGTTGTGCTAAGGAGTTAGTACATGAGTAGTTTTCCTAGTTAATGGCAGGGTAGTTGAAGTCGCCCATTATTAGGGTGTTTGGTTGAACCCTAATATTTTCCAGTACATCAAGAAAAGAGGAGTGGTAATCCTGGGGCATGGTGGGGGATCTGTAGCAAGTTACAATTTGGATTGCAGTTTTGCCAAGAGTTAGTTGCACTTGGATAACCTTGGATGCATTATGCTGAGCAACTAGCCTGGAGGTGTGGCTATCCTTAATGAATATGGACACACCCCCACCTTTGGTGTTTCGGTCCAGGTTAGATGGCCGAAAAGTGTGGTATGAGTTATAGCCTGGTAGTGCAGGGCTGCTCTCTGGAGCCTTGAACCAGGTCACAGTCACTGCACAGATATCGATGTTCTCCATTTTAAGGAGTGCCTCGAGTGAGTGCATTTTGAAATTTAGACTTCTAGCATTGAGTAGCATTACCCTCAGTTTTTGCTTACCTGTTCCTGTTATGGTGGTGAATTTGTTACTTGAACCCTGCCTAACAAAGACACTATATGGGGCAGCAAGAGCCTTAGCCAGTATCCGGAATCCTAGGGGCGACAGGTGCAGGCCATCTGTGGTAAAGCATCATGGTCTGTCGACCATGTCATCCCAAGCAGACAGATACTGGATCCCCTTTGAATGACACCAGAAGCTTAACCAATTGTTGAAATCAATAATTTTGTCCTTGTACTGCGCTATCATTCTGGGCGATGGCAGAATGCTACTCAGGGCTAGGGTCATACCTGCCTGGGCTACAAGATCACAGAGCTCTTCCATGTCTCTTTTCATGTAGTCCAGGGAGGTACATCTCAGGTCATTTACACCAACATGGAAAATGACAGTCATATTTGTACTTGTTGTGGAGTGACCTGAGTGCGTGGGTTATGTGGCGGATCCTGGCACCTGACAGGCAGCTGACAGTAACCTTCTCCTTGTTTAGCCTGGTGAGTGGGACATCAGTGTGCCTGACTATAGAGTCACCTGTGACTAGTGTGTTGGGTATGTTGTTTTGCCTTATTGGCTGTGTTTGAGTGGCACACTGAATCTGTGGGTTATGTGTCATTTGGGTTGTGTTGGGGGATGGAGGTTGCTTGTGTTTCTGCTTTGGAGGTCTCTGTTGCTTAGGCAGATTATTATCGAGAGCCTCTGCAAATGTTTTTGAGTTTTTATGTGTGGATTTTTATTTTACATTTGTTTACTGGGAGTGTCCGACTGGGCTGATGCTTGTTTTCAGCAGAGGCCCGGGGAGAAGAGCTCCACTGCAGTTCAAAAATATAACAGAGATGAAAGTTGACTAACATGAGCAAAACTAAAGAGATATGTAGTGCTATAGAGCAACAGAGTTACCAAGTTAATGAATACTATACAATAATGTGCAGTATACAATCCAAATCCTATTAAACAATTAAACTATATGCATATACAACATGTACACAATTACACATAATGCTATATACTAGTTAGACATTCATGATAGTAGACAGTAATGACAATTCTTGTAAGAAACAGGAGTCAGCTGCAGGATGGTATCAAGAATACAAAAATAGCAGACAGAAAAATGTAAGTCTTGTACAGACAAGGATGTGCTACAGAAGTAACTATGCTTCCAGGTGAGGCAATAACAGAACGTAGGACAAACAGGAAGAAATGGAGTGAGAGTGAGGTCACAATGGAAAAAGAAAAGTGAGGTGAGAGTTAGATAAAACGAGAAAAAGCAGTAAGTGAAGAGAGAGAGAAGCAGAGTCAGTGCTTGGTATGGGGGAGTGGGTTGGTATAATAAGGAGAAGAAAGGCAGGAAATAGAGAGTCTGGAGACAGGGGTCAGCCTGGAGCATAACAGGACCATCGCCAATTGTTGGCCAGGTGATCTCTCACAAGTCTCTTAAATCTGTCATTATTAACAGCATTTCTTATGTACTGTGTAAATGAGTTCCATTTTTTAGATATCTTATTGGAGAAGAGGGAGTCTCCAAAGCTGTTGTTAGACTTTGTGACTTTTAAAATAAACTTGTCAAAGGACCTCAGCATTCTAGTGTTAGAGTACGGTAGAATTAAGTTTTTTTAGAGCAGGGTTGTTGTCGGGTTGTTAGACCAGGAAAGTATGCTATGGCACATTCCATCTACCCTCTGCACTATAAAATATTCAAAAAAAATCGGTGTGCACTGCTTTTGACTATTACCATATTTCCACCTAACATGCACCAGTTTCTATTATGGTTTGCAAAGACAAATGTGTTCCATGATGTCTTTTCTTCTTTTAGTATCTCCATCAGTGCTTCAAAGTAGGGAAAATGGATTTCTCACTGATTTCCAGGCAGTCCACTGCATATCTATATTTTATTGGTGTGCCCCTGACAATGAGTTTCTGCCACTGAGGTAGCCTAAACTCATGTTGTTTGATGTAGAGGTATTCAGGGCATGCTCTCCATCTGATCTGTTATTGTCATGCTTGGTTTTAGCCCATTACACTATGAAAAGTGTTTTTCACTTATTAGTAGTCATTTTCTATTTTATGCTACTTATAGTATACAAATGTATTTTCCTTTCAGTTGTACAAATAAATTGTACTGAGGATGCATATGTATACATTTCAGCTTTGGCTGCTGGTGTTTGCATATGTAATTTGATTTAGAAAAGTTCTATAAGCTTACCTAGTGTTCAAAATTTCACAAAAAGAAAAATATATATATATATTTAATATATGTCTGTAGTGAATTACTATTTAAGGGCAGCCATGGTGGTGCAGTGGTTAGTGTTGCTGCCTCACAGCAAGAGGTTCTCTGGTTCGATTCTCAGCTGGGGTGCCTTCTGTGCAAAGTCTGCATGTCCTCCCTGTGGTCACGTAGGTTTTCTCCGGATGCTTTGGTTTCCTCCCACATCCCAATGACATGTTATAGGTGGACTGGGCACTCTAAATATGCCCTAGGTGTGAGTGTGTGCCTTCTGTGGAAGGTTGGGTGCTGGAATGGCAACTCAACACTGTAAAACTACACTGCAAATCATGAGTGGACAGATGATCTGCTGTGGCAACCCCTAACTGGGAAAAACAAGAAGAAGAAGTGAATTACTATTTAAGAAGTGAAATTGGCATGGTTAACATCACAAAAATGATGTTCAGAACTGTAATAACACGATGAAAATTGCATCTCGCCAGTGGTTATGAA
The DNA here is from genome assembly GCF_019279795.1 of Protopterus annectens. Lineage (NCBI taxonomy): Eukaryota > Metazoa > Chordata > Ceratodontiformes > Protopteridae > Protopterus > Protopterus annectens. Next base: position 1,170,563,404 of record NC_056728.1, on the reverse strand, counting down.
AGTTAAAAACTATACAAATAGTTGAATAATGGATAAAATTTATTCAAGTCTATGAAGCAAATGAGTAGATTTTTAAGGTTAAGTTTTGCTGTAGAACTCTTCCTGTAGACTAAAGTCTGTCTTATTTAAGATCACTATTTGTAATGTATAAGATGAAATTATTAACTTATTCTTGTTTTAGGTTTATTGCTGCATGCTAACAGGACCAAAGCAACTAGGACAGGAACAAAATGTACTTGTCTCCACAGAAACGTAAATGTGGCTTGATGTCATATTTAAACTTTACTGGTGTAATTTTTTATCGTTTGAAGTATGTAGAAACCTATGTTGTGCAATGGAGTGAAAAGAAGATTGCATAGTGCTGCAGTTTTCATCAAGAAATGACAAATACTGACATATAATTCAACATCTGAAAGGAGAGCAACCAGGTTTGTAAGACAGTTAAGACATGATTATAATTAGCATATTATTAGGAAATCTGGGGAGAGTATTTACAATGTATACATCATATGATTTCTTGTGTGTGTGCACGTGTGTGTGTGTGTGTGTGTGTGTGTGTGTGTTTGTGTGTGTGTGTGTGTGTGTGTGTGTGTGTGTGTGTGTGTGTGTGTGTGTGTGTGTGTGTGTGTGTGTCTACATGAAGCCATGGATTTAACCATTGGCCTTCTACTGAATAAATCTTCAGCAGCAGGAGCACTGTAGTCTGCATGCCCTTCCTAACCATAGTCTCCAGTTTTCTTACACATTCCAAAGATCTGTGTATATGTGAACTGGTGCTGTCCATCTTATGTTTCACTGTTGCACTGGTCATTATAGACTGAATGCCCATTGGAGACAGCCAAAGTTTCAGCCTGACTTCCAGGGCTTACCACCATTCTGCCTCCATGGCTTGGTGGAAGACTTCTCACCTGTACCAATGTACACTGCTTATATAACAAGTTCTGTCATCCATGCCACTTTTTACTTCTGCTTTACTGCAGTTCATGAACACATCGCTTTGCAGAAGTGGGGAGAATACATCTGGCTTGATCTCACTTCCAGCAAAGAGCAGATATATTTATTTGTTGATTAGGTTAGTCCCACTAGGCTGTTGACATTTTTTCAGGAGAGACCCGAGGTGGTATTTATATTACTAGTGGAAGTTTGGCCAGGGCATCAGGGAGCTTTCACTGCCCTTTATTTCAGTAGGTTTCATAGGGTCTTTTGTATCCACCTGAACTGTTGCCAACTACCACCATCTCAGGCAGATTGGATCTTGGTTTAATGTGTCATATGAAAGACAGCATATTCAGGAGTGTAGCCCCCTCCCCCATGCCTCATGGTAGTAGTGCTATTGGAAATTAATTAATTTGGGTTGGGAATAGAACCTGCCGCCTTCTGATCTTCCTATACCAAAGGCTGGTATGCTACCTGTTGCACCACTGACACTATAACAGATGATCACTCTGCTGTGAGAGGTCTTTTCACTTTGTTACATGTTTGCAATACTAATAGTGCTTGTGAGTAAAGGACAGTCGGTTCTGCCAAAGTTTAACAAGAAAAAGAATACTTGTATTACCTGTGGAAAGCAAAATCCCCATAAACACTTCAACATTTAGTGCATTATCTGTCAGGTGGTGTGGCACAACATAGCCTATTGCCCCCCCCCCTCCCCCACACACTCTGCTGTGTTCAAAAGAAACCTTTAATGTGGACAGCTAACTCTCTCCAGGACTGCTATAATAATGAAAGGTTAGACACTCTAGCATCTTCTACCTGGGGCAGCCACCCCCTTCACCTTGCCTGTGGTTATAGCTACAGGGTATAATGATTTTTTTAATACAGGTTTTATGTAATATATGTGGTGGTATACTCTTTTCTGTGACCAAAATGCAAATCAGCTCCACTTTCTGCTTGTTACCAATTTTATGCTTACACACCTTAGAAAACTTGTCTGGGGAAATCATACTTCTAGAATCTAATGGGTTTACATATCCTGCTGAGAATACAGTTCACTTTTACTATTTTAATTGTCACAATTATCCTGGCTATAGTTATATAACACTAAAGCAGGAAGTTGAGTTTTTACATTCCTTTTCCTACTGATAGTATTTTCTTCAGTAACAACAGCACAGTAGTCAGTAATGTGACCTCGCCGTCCACATTTTTAACAAGAGTAACACTTTGCCTGCTCAGATGGTTTCAGAACAAGTATATTTTGTAGTGCAGCTCTTTTGTAGCTCTTTTGTAAATATTGTGCCATTAACTAGTAAGTGTTCTGGTATACATACTATCTTATACTCTGTGGATCATTTTGCAGTATGCCTTTCCTTTTTTTTTACTAGGCAGATCTTTTGAAAACCTTTCTGCCAGTTAAAATTTTGAGCATTTTCATTCTATTTCTGTCAGAATTTGGCCAGTTTTAAAATGTTCTTTAAATCATGCATCTATACCATAACTGTTTTTTCTATGTTAAATGTCTAGTTACAAAGTTGTATTGCTTAGGCTTCAGGGGTCATACCATCCTTAATTTTCGTAAGTTCATCATAATCAATGCAATCAGTTATTACCCTTGTCCATGTATGTTTTCAGTGGCTGTGATCTCAGATATAACTGCTTAAATAACTACCTGTACTATGCTCACATCTGATGAGCAAGTCTGGAGTGCCAATCTCTCACCCTAACAGCTTGGGAACCTTGCGAGGCTATTCATCTGTGAAGATATTAAGAAGTCTAGCCTTACATTCCTATGGTAGTTTTAACCATTATATATTGTGTGTAAATAACCCAGAGATGGGCAGAAAAAGGAAATGTTGGGAACTTTGTATGTTCATAGCCACGTACTAGGTTAGTTGCCCTGAACCCTTTTAAGCATAGCCAATTTTCCTCAAGGGTGAGAATAAAATCCTGTACCTTCCATCTGTGTGATAAACACCTTAACCATTATCCCAACCCCAAAACCCCTTCCATGAGAGACAAGGGAACCAGAAAAGTACTGGCATGTTTTTCTTAATTTTAATTTCTTGAAAAAACTAATTTTGTGCTTTATACTTGTACAAATGTTGTGAGTAGCTCTACCTTTAATTGAGGAAGAACCTCCTTTATCATTCTAAGATAAAAATAAATCCAGTACTCTTCTGGTTAATTGTCTTTGCTAAAATAGAATTACATTATGGCTTGGTCAGATAGTTTTGTTAGTAGCTACAGTTGTGTTAGTCAGATTATAAAAGGAAAATGAACTGGGTAGCGTAGCAATTTAATCACAAAGAACAAAGCTTTCAGGTTAAAAACCCTTCATCAGTATTAACTCAGTATCCTACTACAAACAATTTATATAAACCACAATTAAGTCACAGCCAATAGAATTCATCATGTGTTATTAAAGAAATACCACGTTATTTTTTATAAAAAAAAACATAAAAGTCATTACATAAACTCTAGTACATAATAAAACAGCTTCATATAAAAAAATTAGTTACATAAAAAAATTAATGTAAACAATTCTGTCATTGTTTTAAAACAGGTTTCAATTATATTATTTGATTTAAGCCAGGTAATGTATCTGCAGATAGAAAAAGTATCCATTTATATTCACTCAACTCTAATTTAGTATTCATATCTCCCTATCTATTGTTCTTAGTTACAATACCAATAACCTTAAACATAAAACCATGCTCCAAATTAGTCTCATTTATATGTTTGGCTAAGACATTTCTCAGAACCTTCCATCTAATATCAGAGTTATGTTCAATTATTCTATCTTTGAATCTTCTATTTGACTTACCACATAGAAACACCTGCATGTTTTACACGTAGCCAAGTATACAATATTAATACTATTGCAAGTTGCAGCACATCTAAATTCAAATCTTTTTCCAGTTGGTGTATCAAAAAAATTTGCATCTTTATCAATATAAGTGCAACAACAGCAATTATAACATGGGAAGGTGCCATATTTTTTTGCTTTAGTCGAATTCATGTTCTCCTTTATGTCTTTGTAGCATAGTTGTTGTTTCAGATTTATACTGTTTCTATATGCAAACCTAGGTATAGAATCAATAAATCTCCTTAAGTCTGGTAAAGCTTGCAATATGGGCCAATTATCAGAAATAATTTTTCGTATTTGTGAAGTGGTTCTATTATATGTTGTTACATATTGAAGTTGCGTATGGGTAACAGGGGTAGTGGATGTCACATCAGTAATATTTCTTCTATCCCTGAAATATGGGCTAGCATTACCATCCCGTGACCCACATATTTCATTATAATAAAATGAAATCATGTTGGTATCATAACCTCTATCTAAAAATAGTTTAGTCATTTAATCCGCCTGTTGTTTGAAAAGGTCAGCATCAGTATTCAGTCGACTCAGACATTTCATTTGAGATTTAATTATTCCCCTAAAGACATGGGGGAATGCATGCTTTTATTATGCAAATATTTATTACCATGTATTGTTTTTTTATACATGGTAGTATGTATATCAGTACCATCAAAATACAATGTCACATCCAAAAAATGTATTCTATTTAAAGAGTAATCCATGGAAAATTTTAAAAATTCAGTACTTCTATTCAACATTTCAACATAGTCATCCAATTCACTTTTACTGCCTTTCCAAACAAAAAAGACGTCATCTACAAAACGCTTAAAAAACAAATATTGCCTGACAAAGATACAGTAATACACTTTTTTGTTTGCTTGTTTTATGGAAGATACAGTTATATATACTAACCCCCACACACACAATCACACAACAGTATGTTGTTGTGTCTTTCGGCTTTTCCTGGTTAGGGGTTGCCACAGTGGAACTCCGGTCCCCTAATGATTGGCAGTAGATTTTTACATGCCGAGTTGCCGGCCTTGACACACAACCTTCAACGAAGGTACTCCCATTCACACATGTCTCCACAGAGAAGACGCTCTTACTGTGAGGCAACAACGCTACCGCAGCACCACCACCGCAGACACACAAGAGTATGCAGACTGAAATTCACATTAAAATATATGCTGCATTTGAATCAACATATGTTGACTGTGGTATGAACTGATATAGAAAGCAGCACCAACAAGAAGTGTTTTTCAAAATGATAAATTGACCAATAGTGGTGCTTTCATTTATCTGTGGTATCAGACAGCAGAGGGAATACTTCCATGAAAATAATGTGATATTTATTAAAGAGGAAAAATATTTTTCTAGACATTTCTTTAATACAGTTAAGGTAACAAAAGTTGCACTGTCTCTCATATTTGTTCTGCTACAGTTTACTATGAGATTTCACACAGTTTTCTTCTTACTGGATTCTTAGTAGAAAACAACTTCCAGGCCACTTCAGATTCTTCCAACTTGTTACTTCTTTGTTATGGCATACGTCTTAGAACCACTATTACAGGCACAAACCTCTATAAGCCAACATTCCTGATTACCAGGGTGACAGCCCTTCTTTTTATACATTACACAACAGGATTATTGCTTGTTAGCAAAACTCTATGTGGCAAACTTTATAACTAACACAAAAAACATGTTTAGAACACTATGTACAATACAGTTTACAACATATTACTTACAAAATATTCCTCTATCTTCAACAAAATACTTTATGGTACCACAACATTATATCATTATTCTGACACTCACAGGGCAAGTATCACCGATACCAGAACTAGGATGGGCTGGAGAGGGTGGCTATCCTGGGTGTAAGATGTCAGACATCACGATCGATAGAGTAAATAATTGCCTGACTCAGTGATTAAGCAGATTAGAGCAGTTACACTGTAGGCTTTGCAGCTATAATTTAGCAGTTTAAAGTGGATGTTTTCATTTTTCTTTTTGGAATTAAACTTCATATGTATGGATTGTTGCCCAGTGCACCAAATAGGATTCATAGTTTCAAGGCTATTTTAGCTGAATGATCATGTAAGTCTTGTCAATACCCACTGCCTGACCTTAACATAGGTATAACTGACCATGTGGAAAGTACCCTTGCAGGAAGCTTTATTATATATCGGATGTCTGTGAAATGTGTGAATTGTGTAAACTGCCTGGGTGATGCACAAATAAGTTATATGTAATACAATGGACATTACAGACCTACTGGCATTAGAGGGAGTGGAAGCCATTCCTGTTAATATATTCCAGGATATTTGCATCTGGTAGATCCTTGCTAACACTATGGATGCAATCTGTACCTCCTGGGACCTCAGAGAAATGGACAGTGTCATAAAATGGCCTGTACAGCACTGTTGGGTTTCTCCTTCCTGCTGTTCTGAGCAACCATTTGTGCTCTTCCACATGTTGCAGCATAATGTTTCAGAAATGGTTTAGGATTCCTGAGATTGATGCCTGTGATATGCCTAACATGTCATCCCTAGTCTCCTGAAATGTCCCAGTAGCTAAGATGATCAATGCTAACCACACCGTAATGTCTACAGAGTTGGGCACACCAGACATCCAGTTTGGTTTTGATTCTGGGTGGATAAGATCGACTAGGTCTCTTAATGCATTCTTGCCCAGTAAGATATGGTCACAACTTTTTGGTGTGTTGGGTAATAGTATGCCAGGTGCTGTCTGTATGCCTTTCAGTGGTGTGGACAGTTATGGCACACATTTTGATCACTGGCTCTAATAGTGGCTCTCAACACAAGCTGCTGTGCTCTTACTGCTGCTATTCCTAACATGGTTCCCATCATATACACCATAAACCTTGCTCTTCAAACTGAGCATGCATTGCTGTGCAGTACCACCATTTTATACATTTTTGAATTAGTCCACCATTTTGGCTTCCTTCATTTTGATAGGTCCCAGTCAGTCCATGGACTATAATCACTTTGCCAATACTCACCCCCATGGGGTGATTCCTTTCTAGAGAATGCAAAATAAACCAGATCCATGATGAATTTGCAGAACCCATCAGATCATCGTGGCTTGCCTTAAAGGAATTGAGGGTATCACTGTTTTATACATGCAGGAAGATGGATGTCTGTAGCAGCCTAACTAAAAGTGGTGGAAGCATTGAGTAATAATAAATTAGTCCATCCAGCATGTCTTATTTGTTAATGGAGATTCAGGTCTTTTAGTTTGAGTATTTGTGAATCCATTTGATTTGTGGAGGTGGAAGACATCAAGAAGGATTGGGTCCTTAACACCATGGAATATTAGAGTATAGGGTTATAGCTTAATGCCTGTATTGGCAGCTGACAGTTTTTAGCCCAGTGATGATTTTTTTTTTTGTAGTTATCAATCACTTGTGGTCTTTATAACTGTGTGATGTGTTTGGATAGATTCTTACTAATAGGGGCATTATATTCTGTATTTGGTCTGATCAGGGCAAATATAGTAAATTAATAACTTATTTTGCCTTGTATGAAATATGTATTTAACGTTCAATTGGCCAGATAGAAGGATTTCCTGGCAACCGTTGCTACGTTGTAGTCAAAGGATAGATGGTGGTCTGTTGGAGTTAGGTGTTCTCTATATTGTAGGTTGCTGCTGAGATGATTGATTGATTGATCGATTGATTGATTGATTGATTTAAGCATTTGCTGACTGGGATAAAGCACTGATCCAAGTGGACCATTCGGATGCTGAGCTTAGGATTTGACCCAGATAAAACTGGACAAAGTCTAATATAAGAAGTTGTGTACAAAGTCATTTACATTTAGAAAACAATAAAATCAAGGATACAAAAACAGTTGTAGGATTAATCAGTAAAAGGTTGCTAACAGGTTGCTAAACTTCTTACTGTATGAGTGCATAGAGCAGTAAAGGCATTTATACTGCATAAGGAATGCAGGTCTACACAATGAGCTCTAGTAAAGGAATACTATTTTAAATATTTGATAATGAATCTTCTGCAAAACTATGAAAACTAGTAAAGACACACTATTTTCCAATGAGATATGTACATCAAGAAGAGTAGGGTAGTAGAGAAAGGATTTCTGGATGTAGTAGGTAAGAAGGGGAAGAGTAGATGTGGTGAAGTTAGGAGCAGAGGAAGTTGAAAGCTGAGTGAGTAACGTTTTAGGGGAGTGAACTGTGTCTAAAAAGTGGAGGAAGAAGGAGGCAGAAAGGGGAGGTGTATGAAAAGGAGCTTTGTGGGTGTTGGCAGTAAATTTGTTGGAGTTGTATTTGTTACCTGGAGTAGTCCAGGTACTGCTACCTGTCTAGCACTGCATGCACTGTCTCTAAGAAGGCAAAGCACACTAAATAGCTTTTATGTGCATATGCAGAAAAAGATAGGGTTTTCCTACCTGCCAGTTATACTCACAATGAGGGATCCACACCTTAACTGTAACCCTCCCAGACTGCCAGATACTGACTTAGGTAACCATTTTCTCTCACATCTCCATGCATTCACAACATGTCATCCCCATTTGGTGAAGCTGAAGCAACTGTCACCCATTTCTGTTGAGACAATGTGAGTGACTTAACGCATCCATAAAAAATATATAATTAAGTCATGATACATGTATACAGCTGAATCAAGATTCAAACTGCAGTGATGGACCTTTTATTTGTTTAATCATGATGCTTTGTCTGCTCACCACCCTTCAGTGAGAAGAATAGGTTGACACCTTGTATAGTGAGCCATAGATTCTGCATTCCCGGTAGAAACAGAAACCTGGAATGGAAGCTGGGTTAAGTTTGCAGGTAGTACCATCTTAGGGAAGGCAGAATTGTGTTTAGACCATTCCTTATTGCAATCAGTGGTCTGTAATAAAATGGTAGCATATAGGAGGAGGCCTTCATTACCACAGTAAAGCTCAGTGGTTCCATGTGCAGCAGTAGCATCTCATGTCCCTTCCCTTCCACAGAAACCTTGGCATTCACTACATTTTATCCCAGTCAGACTTACTCTGAAAAGCAATGCTAATAAATAAATAAATAAATAAATACATTAAGTAAATAAAAAGACTGGCAATACCAGTCAGAGGAGGAAATGTGATGTAGCTCACATAAAGTGGCAATGGTGACAGAGCATGGGCCTCTGCAATAAAAGCTAAGACAACCAGGATATGAGTGACTCACACCCAAAAGATTATTTAGACAGGTATAACTGTATAAAATGTTTTTCCTATTTGTAACAGTACAAAGGCTGGCAGGCATTATAAAAAAAAAAAAAACAAAGTTATTTTTCTGTACAGACATTTATTCAGATCACTCAGGGTTTCTTTGAATTTCTTCACCCTTGCCATTTTATGACTATATAATGGATTACTGTGCACAAAAAAACTTGTGCGTGGACCTCAGGAGTACAGCCTATATAGCATTGAGGAAAGAGATGGCCACATATGATATAATTTTTATATTGCAGCAACACTACAACTGTTATAGTACCATGAAGCAAAAAAATACATGCAGTTTTATTGTGCAGGTTGCTGTCACTGAGGACAAACACAAGTAAGTATTATGAATCCTAAACAGTAATGAATGTAGCAGCCTAAGCGGTGAAGTACTATTTGTAGAAGCAGAGAAGCAGTATCACCCATCAAAGAGGCATTGGGCTCAAATGAGGTAGTAGGAATGAGACTTTGGTTTTAAAACAATGCTGGCACTGCATGAGTACTGTATTGCCCATGTAAGGACTAGTTTCTGTACTGTTATGCCCCTTTCTCATTTAGGAAACTTAGCAGATGGGCCCACCCTGCTAAGAGACTGAAAGAAACATACATACAGAAAGCACCCCAATAAGCAGTTATAAAAGTAAATGACCACTTCTACAGACTGCACAGGTTCATCATTTGTTACTATGCAGTTGATCCAGGTAGATCATTAGTAGCCTAACCAGTGCAATTCCCACATCACCCCTTCTCATATGGGACTGTAGGACTCTGGGACGTCTTTATGATTACCTATCCATTCATCTAAGTTTTATTTGAAGAGGATTAGGGACCTACTTCATTTAATATGAAGGGGTGAAACTGTCTCAGAGGACACAAGTTATTTGGGAGTGGTATCTATTCCATAGCCAGGTTCTGTTTGTGTTGCAGAGAAAGATCAGGTCAAATTTGCAGTTGTTTGATTTTTCCAGTTTTATGAACATGCAGAAGATCACCCAGGACAGGATCATTTGAGGCTTTGTAGGATAGGTAGAGGTCACACCACATAAGTTTGTAAGAGACAGAAATCTAGAATTTGAATCTGTTCTGCATAGGTCAAAGAAATCAGTCTTCTGATTTTCTTAGTGGTCAGCCATTGATGCATTTCAAGTTGTATCATGTGTGTGGACATTCTACTATGGAGGTAATAAAGTAGGAGTACACTGTGTCAGTGTATCAACAGGAAGCACACATATATCTTTGCTGCCAGCATTAAGTAGTGTGTCCTCTGGATTGTGTAACTAGATAGATAGGGGGTTCTAGTCTCACAGCAGTCAACATTAGACTTCTGTGGTGGCACTTGCATTATGTATTCTGTACTCTAGACTGTATAGCTAAACAGGTAGGGGATTTTAATCTCACAGCAATCAACTTGTGTGTGTGTGTCTGTGTGTATGGAGTTATGTAAATATGACCTTAAGTACTTGTGACCTTAATAAAGTTGTAGCCTGGAAATACTTTAGACTTTTGCGGTGGCTCTTGTGTTAAGTGCTGTGCCCTCTAGATTTCATAGCTATAGTTAGGGGGTTCTAATCTCACAGCAGTCAACTTATATTTGTGTGTGCATATAGAGTTGTGCAAATATGACCTTAACTACTGCTGTCCACAAAACAGTAATAGCCTTGAGTTAATTTAGCAAATTGGGGTTTGATATAATGGTTAAGGTATTTATGTTACAAGCAAAAAGTACATGGTTTGATTCTCACTAAGGAAAATTAGGTTGGCTTAAAATGGTCTACAAGGTCACATAGCCTAGTACTTACCTATGAACCTATAATAAAGATTAGAATGCTATGGGCTCTTTCCCTACATCAGATATTTTAATTAATTTTACAATACTGACACTGAAGTGCAAAATGTTGGGTGCTTTAATATACAGATGGAATTTATTACTAAGTTGTTTACTAATAGGGGATATTCTATTAAGTTATTAAATGAATTAGCTTCTAATATTAGGGCAAGAAGAGATAAATATTTTCCACCTATTTTGATTAAAGGGTTAGTAGTCAATAAATCAAATTCTGTTGAAAAATCTGATGAGATTCTTCCAAGATGTGCAATAGAGATGTCTGTGGACAGTGAAAACATCAAGTTTTTTATACAAAATAATTGGAAAATAATTAAAGGTAACAATGATTTGAGTGCAGTGTTGGGAGATACACCCAAATTTGTATATAAGAATCAAACTATTAAAAATATACTTCAATGTGATACTTTAATATTACCTCCAGTCACGAATAAAATTAATGGGCTGTTTAAATGTTATAGCTGTAGTGCCTGTAGATATATTTTGGAGAGGCCTTACATCAGTATATAGAGCATTATCACAAAATCATAAGCATAGATAGCAGATACAGTTGTCTGACTAACAATATTGTATATGTTGCTTTATGTTCAGGTTACTCTGCTTATTATGTAGGTATGACCACTAGAAGTCTTAGTAAGTGTATAAAAGAACATTGTTATGCTATAAAGACTAGAGATACTAATAATGCCCTCTACAGACACACATTGAAATGTACTTCATACAAAAAATGTATGTTCTCAATTTTAGAACATGTTAAAAGTGATTTAAGGGGTGGTAGTATGAAAAATAAGGTGGAAAGAAAGGAAACATTGTGGCAGTTAAGGCTGGGAGCAGATATTCCCCCAGGCCTGCATGATATGATAAATATTTAATGTTTTTTAGTCAACAATAAATTGAGAGTTTGAAATGTGTTGTTATGTATATTAATATAACATTTATGGTTTTTAAATGTTTTACTAATTAAGTAATTAATTTATTGTTTAATTGACTTGTAAATTTGTTAATGATTGGTATAGAGTATATATGCTGGTGTTTTAGCAGACACTATTATTCTGATGAAGTCTAAGTGACGAAAACGTTGAATAAACTATTTTACGTTATTTCCTGGGCTTGTTTTTCTAGTGCACCAGTGTTGTTTGTTGTTCGTGTATTTTCGCTGGTTTTGGGTTTCTTCTTTGGTATTTTGTTGATTAACCATTTGTTTTGCTGTAAGAGGAATTCACATTGATTTTCTTCTTCCTTGAGTGTCCCATCAATGTCAAGTGGTTAGCTGGGTTCCGACCAAGGTGGAGGGGTGTTTTTCAATACAGTATTCACTAATCTACCAAACTGCTTTGCCCCATCAGAACTAAAACCAAAAGTGTCCCTTGGCTAATCAAAGAGACTATAACCCTCATGCAACTCTGAGATAAATCAAGGAGATACTTCCAAAAATTCAAAACACTCAACTCCCTGTCCAAATATAAGCAACTTCGAAATAAAGTTAAAAAACACCGAAAATCCTACTACTTCAAACTCCAAAACAACCATAAATCCAACCTTAACTCATTAACCCCGAGTAGCTTCTCATGGCGCCTGTGTGTTTAAGCCCGAGCACGCCATGAGAAGATACAATTTTCAAGCCGTTACCCCCGAGTGCTTCCACAAGCGAGAGAAAGTGTATAGCTGATTTGTAGTTCACCTTAATGTAAAACACTCTGAAATCGTAACTAAATATGTAATTTATCATATCTAGTTACGATTCATTGTGTTTTAACATTAAGGTCACATTGAAGTTTTTTCAGAAAAAGCATTTTAAAAGTTCTTGCTAAGCAAGTGGTGGCAGCCAATCGGATTATTGCATTCCGAGCCACCACTTGCATAGCACCTCCACCCTCAACCTAAGCTTCTTTTGTTCTCCCCTAATAAATAGTGGGTCCAGCAGCAGGTATTTCCTTCTTTCTGTGAAGAATTGGATATTTTACCTGCTACTGAATCCTCTATTTTATTTTACCAGTCAAGGAATTCACGGCCTGCCATATAAGCACTACCAGGAGTTCCCTTTCAGCCACTGGAGTTTAGAGTTCCCGGTCAGCTCAGTGCAACAACTACCTTCTTTTCCTGCCGTTCCCTACCTAAGTGGTGAGGTACTGTACTTGTTTGTTTCTGCAAGAGTGCTCCGTTTATGTATATAGTACATTCTACTTCAGGTTGTTGCCATACGTTAGCTGTGCAAGTTCTTCCTATATAACACTGTAATTTTAACAAAATTGTACAGAGGATAGTTGTGTATGTGTTTTCTTTGTGTCGCATGTGGAGTTGAGTAAGTGGTGGCATAGTAAGTAGTACAGATGCGTGTTTGGTTATGCATTGTTATTGCCACAACACACACACACCGTATTTATTTAGAAGGTCTGGAAAGATGCGCATCATCAGACAAACTTGACCGGCTTGCTGTTTTTTTTCCTCTGGTTATTATCGGAGCTCTTGATTTTGAACCGTTTCTTACGAGGTAGCCTTTTCTCATCTGCTGTTGGCTTCCGGGTTGTACGTAGCATAAAATGATATGTTATTGACCAAATTCGCATCGCACTGAATTACCTATCAAACATTTTTTGGAAGCTGGACTGTTTTATAGGGATTTATGGCACAACAAAGTAATGACCCTCAGACATCTAATGCACACTACATGGCAAATTCAGGAGATGGTCAGGCTGACCAAGACACAATACAGTTAAGTGTGGAAGTTCTACTATTGATAATATTTATATAAATAATGTATAATGTGCATGTGCAGTAAATTTTCAGAGCAGCAACTTAGTGAGCATTTATGTAATATCAGTTAAAATTCAAAATGTTTCATATTTACTGATTAGTTTCTTGAAGCTAGCATGATATTCAGATAACGTTATTGTCCAAGCATGTTTTTTTTTTCTGCCATGCTCCATTATCTTGATGAAGGTAACTTAGCAATTTGCCTTCTTGTACCAATCTATGATTATATCTCTTCTTTTTCTATTTATAGGATCTTAACACACAGTCTTTTACCACATGCATGATTACATCTGTATTTTTTTGTACTAAATGTATGATACATCAGTTGTTACTGTAATACCACTCTTAGGCATGCAAGCATATGCATGTATCATATCAGCATATAACATTCTAGAGTTAAGTCTGGAATTCAATTCTTCATGAGGGAACTGTCATTTCACTTCTTATGTTATCAAACTGCACACCCTCCCCCCATTATATTTTCAGACTTCAAGAGTGCTACACATCAGAGAAGAGGGATACAGCATATTTGGAGTTATGGTATATCACCTTGTAAACACATATGAATTTTTGGACTTCCAAGGTACATAGTTATGGTCCTTCAACATAAAATGGAAGCCCTACCCTACCTATAGCAATGACATTTTCTTTATCAGCAAATATGACTTTCTTCCTGATTTAAAATAATCATTTACTTTTTAAACACTGCAGCTGAAACGATTGCTTTTATGTGGCTATTGTAGATTATTTATGGTCCTTCATAAAAATGATCTGCATTTTTAATATAACTGACTTAGTGAAATAAATTCATACTTGAATCCACAATATATATTCATTCATCTGTAAACATAGCATCTTGCATCATGAACACATTATTTTATAGTTGAATAACTCAAGCATGCTATGGTTTGACAAGTCTTTGCTTCTTTCTTTTCAACAAACATTGTTTAACTAGAATTTATCATCAAATACCTATTGTCTGCTTCCCAGATAATTTAGTGTTCTGAAATTTCCAGGCTCTTGCATTTACTGTGTGATATATAACACAGTGTAAGCATTCATATTCCAGCATGTCAGCTGAGTATTTTTCTTAGCACATAACTGTTACAAATTAACTGAATTTCTGATGAAACTGTAACAGGCAGTAAGTATTTTGGTATTTTCTCCCAGCATAAATTAGGTTGCCATGTGTAGTTCTTTTTCTTATAAATACAGTTTCTTCACATAGCATTTGAAAACACAAATCATTACAATATATTAAATACATATAATTTCAAATATTTGAATACTCTTCATTGAAAACAGCTTTATTTATATGTTGGTAACCATATCTGAAAGTTAATGTTCTTTGTAGTAGTATATTATTTTGATGATATCATACATTTTAAAATTTTGCATCCTATAATTTAAAATCACGATTAGGTTTTACTTGTTATATTTATTACTGAACTTTTCATGAAACAAGCAGGTGGTGTAAACTGTTGTCTAAGCACATTTCAAGTAACTGGCAACTTTCTATTTATAGTTAACTATGGCCAGTAAGAGTCTATGGGTTTACTGCTTGAACTGAAATGTTCATTTCAATATTGTGGGTGAAGCTGTATATCATTGGTTCCATTATATTTCACAGATTACTGTTGATAGGTAGTTGAAGAGACATTCTAAGCAGTCAACTTTAGATTTCTTAAATGTTTCTAAATTAATCTGAAACAAAAGTATTTCTAACAAATAGTCACTGTTGGAAGTGTTCAAAGATTACTGCAAATTAATTTGATGAGTTCACCTTACCCCCAGATACTGTTTATATTATATTAATGCTATCTGCAATCCATTATCATTAAATACAAACAATATATACTTTTTTTATCTTTCTAAAATAGTACAAATGATAGCAACAGCAGGACACACGGCACTCATAAACTCATCTGACAAATTAAATAAATCAACATTTGAATAAAATATGTAGAAATCGGTAAGCGCTTTCACCAAATGCACATTGGCTTCCTCAGACCATCATGATAATAAAATGCATAAAACAAATGCCATTAAATAATTACAAAGTTTCAAGCTCACCAATATGATTTCCTACCCCATAATGATCCACATAACACATGAGTATGTGCATCGTAATGATGTCATCCCATCTTAGATTAGCTGTTGCTATTATTATTAATTTCATGAACTTTTAATCGTGGTTTGACTTCAGAATGGGGGAAATATGCAGGAATGCTACCATTTTTCATTTATTTTTTGAAGTTTGTTGAAAGTCCATTGGGCCAGAATGAGGCAGTTTTCAATAGAGGCCAGGGGAGAAAAGCTACACATACAATTATTACAAAGCTAATATCAACAAAGTGTGACATTGCAGACAAAGAATATTTGGAAATAAGTCTCGTTTCTAGGTGGGTGATGTGTAGTTGGTGAGAACTGGTATGTGCACATTATACTGCATGGGTCATGTGGCAAATGTTTGATTTTACAACTTGTGTATACTCGGCTCTACTAATGAGGTCACTGGGGCTAATGGTTCATGTTGGTTGTTGTGCATACTTGGAAGGGCTGCTCTAGGGGTTGTTGATGGAAATGGAAATGTTGCATTCTGGTGCTTGTGCGTAGTAGGGCAAACTGTGAAAGGGGTTGCTGGGGAGATGTTGCTTTTGGTGTTTGTGTATACTCAGACTTAGTTTATGGAAATGTGGCTTATTTTCAGCTTTCGTTAATTAAGTTTGCAAGGGAGCATGACAGAAAATCATAACTTGTTTTTAACTATAAGGCAATGACAATATCCAAACTCATATGTTGTATTTATTTTCGATTATTCTGTACTGCTGTGGTAAAATATTTCCAGTGCTTTTGAACTATGAAGTCATTCTGTTGCATTACTGATTATAGTCTTGCTCTTTTATTTATCATTAAATATATTTAAACCTCCCTTTGTGGGTGAGATACCAGAGGCATATTTCACCTGTTAGACTATTTGCATATCTGTTTGGTGAGCTACCCAGAGTGTAAAATAGCTGGGGACATATATATGTATATATATATATATATATATATATATATATATATATATATATATATATACACATATACACACGCACACACACACACACACACACACACACACACACACACACACACACACACACACACACACACACACACACACACATACACACACACACACATTTATATGTGTATGTAGATATATATAATATATAGATGGAGATATAAATATATAGATATGTGTGTATATATATATATATATATATATATATATATATATATATAATAGAAATATAGAAATATAGATATAGAAATATAGAGATAGGTGCATTGCTTTTCATGTGCCTCTGTGCAGGTATATTACATCAGAATGTTGTATTGCATTTTGTTTTACAGGTGTGATTTCAAGTGTAAAGCAACATAGCCACCATCAAAGATGCCATCTGTTGAGGAGAAAGCAAGCAGCATTTACCTGTTGGGTGAGGAAACTGACTGTGATGGTTGTAGCAGTGGTTCAGACAATGGTATGCACCTTGATGTATCACATAATGCCAACTAGAGTGAGGATGATGATTATGACTCAGAGGATGACATTCCACTTGCACGTCTGCGTGAAAAGGCCATTGCCTGTGATACGGATGATGCCCCTGTGCCCGCCATTCCTGAAAGACCACTACTAGTTGCCAAAGCAGACATGACCAGTAATTATGACACTGACCATGACAGTGAGGATGAGGTGCCACTTGCACACCTAAGGAAGGTGCCCACACACAAGTTGGCCACACACAATGGCCACTAAGTGCATTCAGAGAATGACACAAACAATGACTTGCCTTTATCTGTGTTCATGAAAGCACGTGGTCTGACTGACACAACTATGCAGTCCTCCACAGTGCATGGCACTGCAAGTGCCAACAAGGGTGTGGATGTTCCTTCGACTGTGCATGATGTGGGAAGTAGTCCAGAGTATGGTGATTGGGATGGAGAAAATATTCTAGATATGAGTCCACGTAGCTCCTTGTCAGAGAATGATATGGGTGTGCCTCAGCACGGAGCATGTGTCAGCAGTTCACTACCAACTGCAAGCAGTACAGTTGCTACTGGCATTAAGAGAGCACCATCTCTCAACCCTTCAGCCCTTCCCATTCCCAACTGTTCCTTGTGACCCAGTCAGGTACGCCGAGCATGCCCACCATGTAAGATCATGTGGGAAAAACACCTCCAAACTTTACACATTGAGGAATTTGTGGGGCCAGTAGGACCAATAAATTACTTGGGCTCAGATAGCACAGAGATGGACTTCCTGAATTTGATATTCCCAGAGGAGCTATACACCCGTATTACTAATGAAACAAATTGCTATGCTGCACAGAGGCAGGCTGCAGCAAGCAAGGTTGATACGCGGTGGAATCCTGTTTGCTCAGGAGACATATGCACATTTCTAGGTGTCAGAATATACATGTCTATTGTACATTCCTGAATTGAGGCAGTACTGGGAAATGCACCATGTATATGGTCGCTTCCCAGTAGCAGAGTACATGACCAGAGATAGGTTTGAAAAAATTCAGCAGTACTTCCACTGCAACGCTAACAGCCTGAGCCTACCACAGGGCTCTGGGGGTCATGACAAGCTGCAACAGTTACATGAATGGGGTGGACTGAGCAGATCAGCTCAGGACACAGTATCCCAGTGCCAGAAAGGCCCGCAAATGATGGCTGTACTTGTTCTGGTTCTTATGGGATGTGGCCATTGTCAATGCTTTCATTATATTCCGTGAAAGTATCAGCCATCAGTAACTGTCACGCTCTGGACATGCGATTCTAGCAACACAGTTACAGTTCCGAAGGAACCTAGGCTTGCATCTACTTGCCAGTTACACGAAGAGGAAAAGATCCACTGAGATTACTGTCCCAGAGGCTGTGAGCCAATTTGAGCATGGCTCTCACTTTCTGGTGAAATGGCGTAAATCAAGATGCAAAAACTGTGCCAGCAAAGATAAACATGCTGAGCCATCATGGGGGTGCCCGACTTGCAAGGTCAACCTGTGTGTCGAATGCTTTGGCGAGTACCATGGCCATAAATTTCTCCCATAGTGCTGCTGTCCTAGGTAAGCATGGGCTTAGGTGTGCCATTGTGATGTAATGTTTCCCTCTGGGAAAGGACACATGCTTAAAGACACAGCCTGGGTCAGTCTTTGGTCTTTTGACATGTTGCCTTGATGTAGCTCTCCACTCAGTCTCCCTCCCTTCAGGTGTAGTCAATGTATGTAGGTCAGGGCAACAGGGTTTACATTAGCTCCTCTCTTCCACTCCTAATGGCCATTGCCAAAAGGACACATGTAAATGAAACAGGCAGAGGTAAAGCAGAGTGCCTCACCTGTTTTTTTCAGTGTACATGTGCCCTTTCTGTGCCCCCATGTCAGTTAGCAGCCAAGCCCTTCAGCACCAATGCCAGGAAGGTCCCTCTTCAGTCTTTTTTGCCAACTGGTCTTAGGTTGGTGGGTGCATCGCAGGGGGCATATCCAGCCAGCATGGATCTTGTGATCCACCTGGATCGCACTTGGGAAATTGGAGACTCTTCAGCTCAGTCCCATAGTGCTGCTGTCCTCGGTAAGCATGGGCTTGGGTGTGCCACTGTGATGTAATGTTTCCCTCCTGGAAAGGACACATGCAAAAAGACACAGCCTGGGTCAGTCTTGGTCTTTTGACATGTTGCCTTGATGTAGCTCTCCACTCAGTCTCCCTCCCTTCAGGTGTAGTCAATGTATGTAGGTGAGGGTAGTAAATGTATGAAGGTCAGGACAGCAATTAGTGAGTTACTTCAGTCCCTCATCCCTTAGGTCCATTGCTGAATGGGCACATGTAAAGAGAAAAGACAGAGGTAAGGCAGACTGCTGACACTGAAGGAGGTCATGAGACCATAGTGGTATCAGCAGTCTGAGTGGGCAGCCGGCACAGCTATGGGACACTACAGATAACCAACATCTGGAGCCCCATGCCTGTCCTTGGCATATTAGTGGAGTGGCGGTCCTTACCCTGTTTTTTCTCTTTACATGTGCCCTTGCTATGCACCCTTGTCAGTGTCCACCCATACTTTATTTCAGGTAAGGTAAGACTGTCTTCTGCTGTTCTGGGAGTTACTGGAAAGGGAGCAGCCAAAAACCCTATGCTGTCCCATTGCCGAATCTTGTGTTGGTGGGTGCATCACAGGGAGCATATCCAGCTAGCATGGATCATTTGATCCACCGGGATCGCACTTGGGAACTTGGAGACTCTTCAGCTCAGTCCCATTGTGCTGCTCTCTTAGGTAAGCATGGGCTTGGGTGTGCCACTGTGATGTACTGCAAAAACATGCAAAAAGACACAGCCTGGGTCAGTCTTGGTCTTTTGACATGTTGGCCTGATGTAGCTCTCCACTCAGTCTCCCTCCCTTCAGGTGTAGTCAATGTATGTAGGTGAGGGTAGTAAATGTATGAAGGTCAGGACAGCAATTAGTGAGTTACTTCAGTCCCTCATCCCTTAGGTCCACTGCTGAATGGGCACATGTAAAGAGAAAAGGCAGAGGTAAGGCAGACTGCTGACACTGAAGGAGGTCATGAGACCAAGTGGTATCAGCAGTCTGAGTGGGCAGCCAGCACAGCTATGGGACATTACAGATAACCAACATCTGGAGCCCCATGCCTGTCCTTGGCATATTAGTGGAGCGGCAGTCCTTACCCTGCTTTTTCTCTTTACATGTGCCCTTGCTGTGCACCCTTCTCAGTGTCCACCCATGCTTTATTTCAGGTAAGGTAAGACTGTCTTCTGCTGTTCAGACATTTATAGAATGCGTTCATGCATGGCTTGATGCACAGGGTCGGTGGATCTACAATCTGCCATAACGGCATCACAGTGGAAGATGTTCACCTGTTCAGAATGGATGGCATTCACCTAACTGAGGAGGGCATTGCGTTGTTCTTGACCAACCTCCACAATGACGTGAGGAGAGCCATGCAAGATTGCTAACATGCAGCTTGTGAGAAGAATGGAAAACACCCATGACCACGTCGGACCAGTATAGTAAGTAAAACACTATCATGAAATGTGTTGTGTAAAATTCATGTCTCTGAGCTTGGCAATAGCTGTTATGGAAATTTTTTTTCATATTTTGGTAAATAACTTTGCAAGGGAGCATCTGAATGTGCTAAGTAATACCTCATTTTGGAAAGATTATTTATAGTTCTAACATGGTAAAAGAATGGGCCCTGTATGTTGTACTCATAGGCAGATATCAAAGTTTGTTTCGGACTTAGGTTATGGAAATTATGATTTTTTTTCATATTTTGGTAAATAACTTTGCAAGGGAGCATCTGAATGTGCCAAGTAATATCTAATTTTGAAGACAGTATTGATGGTTCTAACATGATAAAAGAATTGTGCCTGTATGTTTGACACATGTGCAGATATCAAAGTTTGTTTTGGACTTGGGTTATGGAAATTATGATTTTTTTTCATATTTTGGTAAATTACTTTGCAAGGGAGCATCTGAATGTGCTAAGTAATACCTCATTTTGAAAAGATTATTTATAGTTCTAACATGGTAAAAGAATGGTGCCTGTATGTTGTACTCATAGGCAGATATCAAAGTTTGTTTCTGACTTAGGTTATGGAAATTATGATTTGTTTCATATTTTGGTAAATAACTTTGCAAGGGAGAATCTCATTGTGTGAAGTAATACCTCATTTTGAAGACAGTGTTACTCCTTACAACATGGTAAAAGAACTGTGTCTGTGCACTCTACACACGTACAGATATCACAGTTTGTTTAGTCTTGTACGAATATGAAAATTATACATTTACAATACTTCTCATTATTATGCCCATATCTTTGCGAGGGAGCATGGTAATCACACAAATGATGCGTCATTTTGAAGCTGACATTCAGATGCACAACGTCTACACTGATATGTAGGCTATGTCTGTTACAGGTGATGAGATATTATGCTTTGTTTATTTATCAATTATGAGAAATAATATATTAATCATATTTCTGTGAATATCTCATGAAAGGAGCGTCACAGAGTAATGGTTAAGGTATCATTTTAAAGCTGACATTCATACTAAGAAATGAAATTCACATTGTATGGGTCTGCATGGTACATAGACCAAGATATTGTGCTTTGCTTTTCCAAAAAGGTAAAACATATGCACAATATCAGCATTCCTTGCCAAATTTTTAATAATGACTTTGATATGCACTATCAACATTTACACTGTTGGAAAGGTCAGTGTCTGCTGAACAACTTTCGCGTTTACATTTTTAGTGTAGCTCTTATAGTTAAAGAGTTATGAACATTTGTTTTCTGTATAGTATTACAAATGGATTTTCTGAAAATAAGCTCAGGCTGCACTGTTGTTCCTATGGTGGAATTAAGCAGGCAGCTTTTTCTGAGCTGCTTCGGAGTGAATGAGTTAAATAATTATGGAGCAGTATCTCCTCACTCCTCTGTGACTGCGGTGGTGGTGCTGCGATAGCGTTGTCGCCTAACAGTTAGACATTGCCCGTTCGATTCTCAGTTAGAGCGTCTTCTGTATGGCGATATGCGTAAATGGACATTCCTTCATTGAAGGTTGTGCATTAGGCCCAGCAAGCCAGCGCGTAAAAATCTACTGCCAATCATTAGCGGACCGGAGTTCCGCTGTGGCGACCCCTAACTGGGAAAAGCCGAAAGACACAAATCTCCTCACTCCTCTGTCCTGGCATAAAAGATAACCCCTGCCCTGACCCTAACTCTCCAGATCATGTCTTAGCTATTCAATTCAATCCCTTCTTCATTGACTCAATAACCAAGCTTACCTCATTTTTCGCCAAAAATATGTTAACTCAAACCTTATCCAACACCACTAATCCTGTCCCCTCATACACCAATGCTACTCATCTCTCTCTCTCTCTCTCTCTCTCTCTCTCTGTACTATCAAGCTTATTCCTATGCATACCATAAAAAGCTCCCACTAAAATTATAACCATGAACTAATGTCCCAGATATTCCATAAAACTTCCTAAAGCTAGCTGCCAGTGACATAGCTCCACCCATCTATATCCTAATAAATCACTCCATGCAAGAATCCTCTGTACCCCTCCTTTGAAAAAAAGCCTTCGTCATTCCCCTCCACAAAGGGGGTAGCTAGTGAACTTGCGCTAGCCTTCTCCAGGAGTGTTTGTGTGTTTGTATATAAATCAAATCTCAACCGCACATAAGCTCATTTTCAAACCCTCCAAATGGCCCTCCCTCTTCTCCATCCTAAAAATGCATCAGCCTCATAGAGTGCTCAGGTCCAACAATCAAATTCTCCTCAAAGTCTACAAACCCACATGTACTCCAGGGCAACTCTTACTATCTTTCTCCCTTGCTAGATTATGAAACACACTTCCTCCACACATTAGAACTACCCATAACCACTCCACCTTTAAGACCTTGCTCCACTCTATTCTTTCCTCTCACTGGGAATGGTCCTGCTCTCACTCCACTTGATGCCTTCCATCCCACACATACCCCCTTTTACCCTTCCTATCTCAAATTCAACCTAAAACCTCCTCCTGCCCTTTATGCCTGATTCCTCTAAAATTACCTAAAAATTTTGCTAATCTCATTACTTCCATCTCACTTGATATCTTAATACTTACTTAGTAAGCATTGTTTAGGCCTCATGCCATAAATGTTCCTATATTTTCCATTTCTATGCTATTTTTTAATTACACACAGAATATATACTTGAGTTAATGTGCATTTTTCATGTATTTATGTACAATGTGTATTACTTGTAATTTTGTTTCATTTTGTTATTGTAAATATTATATTGGAGCTTTTCTCCCCGAGGGTTTATCTTGGCCCAATGGACTTTCCCAGTTAACAAACTGCAAATAAGTAAATAAACTAAAATAAAATAAAATAAAGGTGGAGAAAGTATTTGTCAATCCACAAAATCACTGAAGAAGGAGATGTAGGCCATCCCTTGAAAAACCGATGCCTAGCCAAGCACATGATACTCATTTATTAGCCAGATAGGCCTCAAAGGATAGAGAGTCCCTTTATAGGGGTGACACAGGAACAATGCCTGCTTAAGTGACTTGATGAACATCACACAGTAGGCAAATGAGGGCTGAGGGAATCAAACCCTGTACCACAGGAACCAAAGCTCACAGAATTAACTCTCTGCATCAACTGCCAGTCTTGGCACATATCAGATATCTTTGGAAAGACACCAAATTTGCACCATTTACTCAAGTCAGTTATATTATGTTTATACTGTGTCAAAAGGTAGGATGCTATGCTACATTAGTTGTATATCAGCCTCATCTATATACTCGTGTGTCCTTTCATATAATCAAAGAATGTGTGTCTCAGGTTTTCAAACCCCCCATGAACATTTCCATTTCATATACATACCTAGGTGTAAGAGACTTGAGTGACCTAGTAACTTGTGATATCTGTGGACCTGAAAGGCAACTCACCATCATAATTTCCTTGTTTGGTTTAGTGAGTGGTGTGCCTATATATATTTTATGCTATAACCTATTACTAGGACATTTCCATGCATAGTGGGTAGTCCAGGAAGTCTTAACTGCTCAGGTGCATCCTTCCTGGCTGGTGTGCTGAATTGTTCATTAAATGCATCAATAGAAGAGTAACTTGAAAGTCACAGAGTAGGGAAATGTGGTCTGAGGGACTCAAATCCTGTATCACAGGAACTACAGCTCACACACTTAACCCTCTGCTTTAACTGCCAGCTTTGACACATATCAGATACCTTTGGAATGACACCAAATTCAAACCATTTACACAAGTCAGTTATATTATGTTTATACTGTGGCAAAAGGTAGGATGCTATGCTACATTAGCTGTGTATTGAGCCTGGGATGCTACATACATTTTTAAATATTTTTATGTTATACCACAGTCTGCCCCATATGAGTCAGCATCTTGATGTGATTTTTGATTTTTTTAGTCTACCTCTTGGTATCCCACAACACAGTGCTTACCTACAATGCTCCTTTCTCTCAGGGTCTCTACACTTAGAGGGGTCAGTAGATGCAGAAGTAGACAAAGGAGCTTGAGGGGAGAGGGAAAGCTGAACCAATGCTGATGTTGTCTTTGGAGACAAAACTCTCCTCATAGCATCGAAGGAACCATGGCTCCAATGAGGGGGAGTGGACAGACCCGAGAGTACCATCTGATCCTCCCGCACTGAAACCCTGGGCTCCGAGACTGAGGTAGGAGCTGAGCTCATCCAAGCCGAAGCGCCGAGAGGGAGAGTTGGCACCGAAAAGTCGATGCGACTATCCTCCCCGGACCTGACTGGAGATCGTCGGCTCCTAGAGCCCTCGGTCGGTGCCGAGGACATCCGAGTAGATGGACCTAATAACCCCAGAGTGGATATCGGCTCCAAGGGTCCGACCACCATTGGTTCAACTTCTCTTGGCTCCAAGAGTCCAGTACGGCTTGGAGGAGAAGTAGACAAGTTTGGTTCCATGGTCTTCGGCACCGACAGGCTGGTCGGGGCCGACAACAATTTGGCAAGTCCTGGTGCCTGTAAAAGCTTCTGCACTAGCCGATCCATGTAAAATATGAAAGGCTGACTGAAGACTTAGCTGAATGCACCGAAGGTGCTGACTGGAGCAGAGGTGAAGAAGGAACTTCGGAGACTGGCTCCAATAATGAGAGCTGGCTCCGAATCAAAGGTACACTCGGCTCCGATGACTGTGGAACCAATGACCCTCCTCCTGAAATGTTAGCCTTTTTGGATACCTTATCTAAAGACTTGGATTTTGAAGATTTGGAAGACGTACTAGCACCTTCATGGCTATTCAAAACCTCTGAAAAAGATTGCTGTAGCAATCCTCTGTCTATAAGTTTCCTCCTTCTCTCCAAGAGGACTCTTGAAGAGGAGTGACAAATGCTACAGGTGTCTTGGAGGTGCTTGGCCCCCAAGCAGTAGACACATTGAATATGTCCGTCAGTGATGGACATTTTCTGCCCACAATATGGGCATTTTTTATAACCCGATTTGGGAATGGATTTCTCCCTATCCTCTGACATACTGAGAGAAAAACAGTAAATAGATTCAAAACAAGTAAGCCCAACCCGAGCACTATCAACAACAGTAACATATACATATATATATATATATATATATATATATATATATATATATATATATATATCTAAATAAAAATATAATACAAATATGGGACTAAGAGTCCCACAGAAAAAAACCTAACTACTAAAGGGATTAATAGTAGAAAAAGGGGCTAAAGGCCCACACAATGGAACTAACACACACTATATATATATATATATATATATATATATATATATATATATATATATATATATATCAAAAAGGAAAACTTTTAAAAAACTTTCTGTTAATTCTGTTTCTAAAATGGTCCAAGCTCTCTGGATCACCGAGATCTCTCTTGCTGCGGCAAACTAGATCTGAGGTAATTCTAGCAGTGCATGGTGGGATAAGGGGCTGGTCTTGAGCTACTGGCAAACCTTGAGCTTGCTATCGGCCATGTTGGAGCAGAGGATCGGCTCCAACCCCATCAGTGAGAATAATCGGCGAAATTAACAACTTCACATCAAGACTTTTCATGGTGACATTGGCAATGCTAAAAGAAAAAGATTTTGATAAACACCTCTTCATCCCATCTTGTGTATTTTTCTCACCTCCTCAGCTCATGTGGGAGGGAGTGAATGCGATGTCAGGAATTGGATGATGTACAAAGGGTAGTCTGTCTGGGTTATTCAGTAACTCAATAATTTTAATTATAATGACTCAATTGATTAGCTGGATTAATATGAAAATAATCAAAATAAGAACAAAACACAATTACTGCTTAATTTCAAAGAATAATACTTTTTTGATGTGTGGTAAACAGGAAATTGAAGAGGATCAGCTTTTATCTAACCCCTTCATCAGTGATCAGTAACTCCATACATATGACTCAGGTGAAGAACAAAGGGGCATTGACCAACATAGACTTGTTACAGGACAAGTAAGTTACTTACCATGTAGCATTTGACTGAAATGTGCCATACCTTTAAGTAATTGGCTATACTAATAATATTGCATTCAATTTTGGGGGCTATTGTTAAAGATTCAATCTTTAACAATAGATCCTCAGTCTTCATACAACTTCTTCTGTCACAAACAATAGACTTGTCATGAGCTATATCCTCCCTACATATACTACATTAACATTGCCACTTTATTTAGGATCTGACACCACATGCCACTGCTTTAGTGGTAAATGACAGAGCCAAACATCATTTCTCACAGGTAAGATGCAGTCTCCTCCAAAAAAAGGAAGCCGATCTGGTGGTCTCCTGCTATAAACAAACTATACAACAGAAGGAAGAAACTGCTGCAGAAAAGAGGCAAATCCCAGGATGTAAAAAACTCTCTTACCAGCCTCAGGAAGAAGCTGAGATCCCTCATAAAATCCTCCAAAGCTAGTTACAAAAATAAAATTGCCAAATATTCCAAAGACAACCACAAGGCATTCTATAGTTATGTCAAGAATCTAAATGGCAATGCTCATATCTGCTCTGAGCTACAACAAAATGGCATTAAATATACTGATCCCAAGGATATTACCAATATCCTGGCAGATTGATTTAGTGCCAACTTCACCCCCCTCTCACCCCCTAAATTGCCCATCTCAATACCAAAAGATTGCCAAATTCTGGTAATCACGGCCACACAGGTAGAAACCGCACTCCCCATCCCGGGCTGTGTACTACATGAACTAAAAAATGAACTGGCACCTCACCTAAGTGTTATGTTTAATCAAAACCTCACCTCAGGCTTCATGCACACTGAGTGGTGCACAGCTGCATTTATCCCACTCCACAAGGAGGGATCCACCTTGGATCCTAAGAACTACCATCCCATCAGTCTGACGAGACTGATCTGCAAGGGTATGGAACGCATTATCATGGAACTTATAAACAAAGACATTGGCAACCTTCAAACACTGGACCCCACTCAGTTTGGGTTCGTGAAGGGCTGATCTTGTCTCCTGAACCTGATTGACTTCTTTAAATCAGTCTCCAGAGCTATGGACAAGGTAAGGCAGTCCACACAGCCTATCTGGACCTCACCAAGGCCTTCGACACCATCCCCCACTCTGGAATCATAGATAAACTTACTAAGCTGGGCATAAATCCTACATCCCCCAATGGGTTGCCAACTGGCTTATTGACAGAACCCAGACTGTAAAAGTAGCCAACTCCAAATCCAGCTCCAGACAAGTGACAAGTGGAGTACCTCAGGGTTCAGTCCTGGGACCGCTCTTGTTTGGCATCTACTTCTCTGAAGTACAGACCAACACCAAGTGACTCTGGCTAACAAAGTTAGCAGATGACTGCAAACTGGGAGCCATTACTGAATCCCCAAATGATGTGGATATTCTACAAAATGGCCTTACAGAAACAGATGCTTGATGCCAGAGCCATGGGCTCAAGCTTAATGCCAAGAAATGCATAGTTATCCCCTTTGGAAAAAAAACATGTACCCATGAATTACCACATAGGTGGCAGTACACTAAACATCGAAAGTGTGATGAGAGACTTAGGGACACAGGTGGAAAGTGGTCTCACCTTCAATAACCACATTGCCACAACAGTCAGAAAATCCTTCTATGTGGCACACCTCATCACTACGGGCTTTTCATCCAGAAAAAAGGAGGTCACTGTCCCACATTAGATTAGACACATTATAGAGTATAATGCCCCATTTGGTATGCACCTTACAAGACATCTGCAACAGCTGGAAAGGCCGAAGAAATACCTCACTAAAGAAATCACAGGCCTAAAGCAGATGCCATATGCTGACCGTCTAAAAAAACTCAAGCTATACTCTGTGGCATATCATCTACTCAGAGGCGATCTCTGCTTAACATACAAGGCCATGTCAAACCCTGAGCTGTTGGACATGCTCCACTTAAAGAAATCCCAATCCCTCAGAGCTACACACTCCAGGGATCTAAACCTTGTCATCAATGAAAAAAAACATGCTTGAGGGATAGGTTCCTGACCCAGAGACTCCCCATACTGTGGAATAGACTGCCCATACATGTTAAGCAGAGCGCCTCCTTGGCCCTCTTCAAAAGGAACCTTGACGATTGGATGAGAGATAGGAAATTCACCCCAGGGATCATGTCAGTCACCCTGATAGACAGGGGTCCAAGGAAGTAAATATTGTGGGAAGAAATACCCAGGGAATTGTTATGGCTAGGTTTGTATAGGCCCTAGGGCTGATAACCTAGTACCAACCTATGAACCTAAAAGAGAACAGCATTTGGTTTGTTACATTATGCAGAGCATTCTGCATACTTATTGATGGTAATAGTTGTATTTCTTTGTTCATCTTACTGTTTGTCCCTCGTGTAGTGAATATGTCAAATCTGTTATGACAGGTGTTCAACTCTCTCACTAGCTGCAACACCTGCTGTAGTTGGCTGGTTCAGCACTGCTGCTTCCAGTCCTGTCCTGCAGTTTCCCTTTGAGATACAATAGTATACAAGCTTTTGCATACATTGTCCCTTGAAACCCTACGGCTCTTATTCTGAAACAGATAGGA
The DNA here is from genome assembly GCF_019279795.1 of Protopterus annectens. NCBI lineage: Eukaryota > Metazoa > Chordata > Ceratodontiformes > Protopteridae > Protopterus > Protopterus annectens. Next base: position 1,170,534,131 of record NC_056728.1, on the reverse strand, counting down.
TGCTGAAAAAATATATATTTCCTCATCTGTCTGTGATGTACAGAAAAGGCGTTGATGGCATTTTGATTCAACATTAAAGAGATAATTTTCATATGGTTTATGCTTCTGCTAACTAGAGGAATGTTGCTGTAGTGTTTTTGCTGTGGGCAATGGCTGCTCTAACCTGCATGAACATGCATGCTGAAATAAGAAACAATAGGTTCTGTATTTGCCACACATCCAGAGTGGCCCATCTGATGGTGTCCATGATCAGTTACATCATCCACCTTTCTCTCTCATTTTCAGGAAGAAATGAATGATATTGTTGCTGAGATTCAACAGTACCAGTCATCACTATTGGACAAGCCAAGGAACCAGGTGGAGAGAGTGCTAAAGAGGCATGCAGCAAGCACAAGAGGTCAACTTGAAAAAGACGTAATGGATATTTTTGACAATTTTATTGACCCTTTCGCTTGTTTTGCAACAATATTTTGACAGGACAGTGTTATTAAGAAGCAGTTTAGCTATTTAGATGCTGAGTAAATTCCAATTACTTGAACCGTTTGTAAGAAGAAATGTGGAGACATTCATCAGACAGATCTTTTCATTATGTACCACTAATCAAGAGTCTAGAACAGTTCTTATCACACCCAAGGATTATGTCTATGATTGAATTTCGACCTCAGAGGTGCAGGAAAGGTTTTTTTTCATGATATTGTTGATGGAGATCTTCTAAAATCACATTCCTTATTTTCTGAGACACCAAATGCATTGCAGATTATACTGCACACAGATGAAATAGAGCTCTGTAACCCATTAAGATCCTTTGCATCTAAAAACAAGTTGATGTATGGTGTACTACACCATAGGACATATAGACCCATAATACAGGTCTAAACTGTCTGCTATCAAGTTACTTGCCATGGCTAGATCAGCAAACCTCTGTCAATCTGGTGTAGATGTAATACTGAACAGAATCAAGGAAGACATGGATGCATTGTACAGTGGGGTTAAAATCCAAACTGTTAACTGACAGAAGAAAATATATGGTGCCATGATTTCTGTCTGTGGAGATGCCCTGGCACAACATGAATTTGCCAGGTTCAAAGCCAGTGTGGGCTTTGCTTACAGTAAGTGCAGACACTGCAAATGTTCTGTTAAGGACACGCAGTTGCACTTCAGTGAGGATGCGTATGCTAAAAGGACATTAGAGAAACATATCCGACATTGTGAAGAAATAGAAAAAGCAAAGGCAGACAATTTTCAACAGCCTAAAAACAACATATGGAATCAATAGAAGGAGAGTTAGTTGAATTCCCAACCTTTGATATCATACAACAAACTCCACAAGATATTTTGCACATATTTCTGGAGGGTGTTGCCCCATTAGAAATCAAATGTGTTTTGAATCATCTTGCACAGTCAGGACAAATTGACCCGGACTCTGAATTCTGCTATTCTTGGTTTCCTTATTCTCCTCTAGATCTTAGAGATCATCCATCCTCAATTTCATTTAGTATATTGTCCCCAACTGATGGTAAATTAAAGCAGTCATCCAGGACAAATGCTTTTGTTGCTAAGGATATTGTCACTTCTTCTGGAGTGTTTTAAAGTCAGTGAATATATCCAACTGATAACTAACCTTGCATAGGCCACTGAGTTTACAGACACTAAAAAGCTGGTTGATTTTTACCACTTATTACAGAGTTTGCAACAACAGCCAAACTTTTGTACACACAAATACTATCTTGGGAATGTAACATTATTGTACAACAGTTCAAATGACTCATAGTGTGTTCCTAGATATAAAGTGCCTCAATCTGCATGGACTACTAGTGACAATGTTTTGCACACACAGACACACACACGCACACACACACACACACACACACACACACACACACACATACACACATGTACATGTACAAACACTTGTGCACACATTATCAAAAAATGCTTTTTCCCATTTTGGGTTCATGGTGATCTGGAGCCCAACTCCAGAGGTCATTGCATGCTGGGCAGGGTTCAGCCTAGACAAGCTGCCAACTCATCACAGGGCATGGACTACAACACTCACTCACACACCATACACACAGTCAATTTTACATTACCAATTCAACTAATCTCCATGTCTTTGGATTGTGGGTGGAAACCAGAGTACCCGGAATAAACCCACATGAACATGGGAAGAGCATAACTGAAACTCCACCAAATGGGATTTGAAGCCAGAAATTCAACAGTGGGAGCATGAGTGATAACCCCGCCAGCACCGTGCTGCCCTAAGGATATTTCGAACAAGAAAACAGTGTACAAAGTTGCTATGCTCAAGTAAAAATGGAGAAGTTTAGTTACAAATGGTTGAAATGCGTTGTTTGTATGTTCTGGTGATGTCACTGATCAAGCCGCATGTTCTTCATTTCAGCAGAATCGCAAGCAGTTGTATCCTTTACTATCACAAACCGCATTGTTATTTGTAGATATTATATTATTTGCATATGTGTGCTGCTTAATTAATGGCTTTTCAACAAATTCATTACTTTTAAGTATATATTTCTAAGGTGACCCTTGAGTGGCCTATAAAAGTTTGTATTATTTCTGCTTGCATTCATGTTGACCAGATGAATGGCAAATTTTGTCAGATATCTTAAATCAATAAAGGCTGACTGAAAGATATAAGCCTGTTCTTAAAAGACATATTGTGCTTTTGAATGTTTTCATAAATTAATGAAGAGGTGACAGAAAAAGATACTTGAAATAAGAAATTCTGACTACAACAAACCAATTATGCATGCTTGAGCATGGTTATAAATCTTTTAGTTCTAGTTTTAAGCATTTATTTACTTAGAATCAGTAATAAAATCTGAGTAACAAGTTAAATAATCTTACTACAATAATTAACGGCAAAATAGCTTGAAACAAGCAAACTTCTCTTACATAAAAACTAGAAAAATCTTGTCAAGCCAAAAAACAAGCATTATTTCCTTGATTTAAGATATTTAATCTTACATAGATTTCACTTTTTGCAGTGAAATATCTTGCTAACTCAGTATGCAGGTCCCATTCACAATTTTGTTTCTGCTTCCAGTCCCTTCAGTTTTCAACCAGTTGCCATGTGCTTCATAGGTGTGTACTAGCCTAATGGCCCTGGAGCCTTTACAACCCTAGCACATAGGATTACCCTGGCATCATGCCACCCGACCTTAATTTCCAGTGTCTCTGTCAAGTAGAGCCACAGGAGTGATCCCCAGGGTGAATTTTCTATTTCCCATCTACTCATCAAGATGTGTCTTGAAGAGGGCCAGTGAGGTGCTCTGTTTGATGTGTATGGGAAGTCTATTCCATAGCATGGGCAGTCTTTGGGTTATGAACCTGTCCCTCCAGTATGTTCTGTTGATTGAATTAATGAGGCTGAGGTCACTGGAGCATGTGGTGTGGAGGTAATGGGATTTCTTTAGATGTAGCATTTCTAACAGAGCTGGGTCAGACATGGCTTTGTAAGTCAAGCAGAGATTGACTCTAAGTGGGCAATATGAGACAGAGAATAGCTGGAGTTTTTTGAGTATGTCCATGTAGGGCAAGTGTTTAAGGCCTAGGATCCTCTCTCTCAGGTACTTTTGTGGCCTTTCCAGTTGTTGCAGGTGTCTAGTGAGGTACATGCCAAATGGAGCATTGTACTTAATGACTGGCCTAATGAGGGAAGAGTGGAGGGAGACAATGAGCTCTTTCTTCCTGGATGCAAAACCCTTAGTAATGAGATGTGCCATATAAAAGGACTTTCTGACCACAGAGGCAGTGTGGTGGTCAAAAGAGAGGTTGCTGTCAACCTTTGTTTCCACATCTCTTATAATGCCTTCTGTGTTCAGTGGACTACTATCGATGTGGTAATTCATGGTAACTAGGTTTTTCCCAAAAAGGATGACGACACATTTTTTGGCATTGGGCTTAAGGCCATGGTTCTGACACCAGTTGTTGGTCTCAGTGAGGCCTTTCTGTAGGATGTTAACATCACTTGGGGAGTTAATAATGGCTCCCAACTTGCAACCGTCTGTAAACTTTATCAGCCAGAGTCCCTTTGTGTTGGCCTGGACTTCTGAGAAGGAGATACCAAACAGAAGAGGACCCAGGACCGATCCCTGTGGGACTTTACTCATGACTGGTCAGCACTCTGACTTGGAGTCAGCTTTTTTCACACTGTGGGTTCTATCTGTGAGCCAGTTTGCAACCCACCTAGTGATATAGGGGTTGATGCCTAGCTTAGTGAGTTTTTCTATGATTCCTGAGTGGGGAATGTTATCAAAGGCCTTGACCAGATCAAGGTAGGCTGTAAGGAACCACCTTGCCTTCATCCACAGCTCTGCGGACTGACTCAAAGAAGTCGACCAAGTTGAGCAGGCATAATCTACCCTTCATAAAACCAAACTGTGGGGATCCAGAGTTTGGAGATTCCCTATTTCCTTGTTTATTAGGTCCATGATGATGCGTTCCATACCTTTGCATATCAGACTTGTCAGGCTAATGGCGCGATAGTTCCCAGGGTCTGTAGTCGCTCCTCCTTTGTGGAGAGGTATGACTATTGCAGTGCGCCATTCAGTAGGGACAAAGCTTGAGGTGAGGCTGTGATTGAACAGGGCACACAGGTGAGGTGCCAGTTCACTCTGTAATTCATGTAGAACACAGCCAGGTGCATTTATCAGGTCCCATAGAAGCTGTATTCTTGGCCTTGGACAGTGCTGTTTTAACCTGTGCAGCAGTAATACTGGGTGCTTGGAAATCTACTGGTATTATGATTGGTCCTTTGTGGGGGGAGAGGTGGTTTAAAGTTGGCACTGAATCTGTTGGCCAGTATATTGGCAACATCTGTTGGCTCAGTATAGGATGCATCATTGTGCCATTCATGTGCATTACTTATTACAACTCCAACAACAAATTAGCATTTGTTGTGCTTATCCAAATATGAATGAGTTATTCCCTTCCCTTATTAAATGAAAAAAAGCCAACTATAATATCTCAGTTGACAGTAATCAGTGACTATTCCATTGGTGTCTACTGTTTGTTGTTGAGTTTTCTGACAATAACCCACAGGCTTAAGAAATTCAGATGGCACAATGAAGAGGCCAATAATTGCTTAACCAAGCAGAAGTTGATTTGACCCCACACAAGTATTTTCTCCTGCAGTATACTGGTTTTATATTTGCCTCATTAATTGCTTATCTGGAGCCAGGACCCACCAATTCACACACGCACGCAAGTCATTATACCAAAGTTACTGGTATGATTCCATAATAGTCCACATAGCTGTGAATGACCTGAGACATACCTCCCTGGACTATATGAAGAGAAAATATAGAGCTCTCAGACTGTGTCTCAGGCTGGTATAAGCCTAGCACTGAGCAGCATATTACCATCACAAAGGATGATGCCACTATATGTGCAAAACATTATTTATTTCAACAAATGTCTCATTCTAAGGGGATCTAATATTTGTCAGCTTGGGAGGACATAGTTAACAACTACATTGCTGTGCCAAGGATGATCTGCAGCTGTCCCCTCTCACCTTTCTTACACTGTCTAAAGTTTTACCAACACTGTAGTGCCTTTTTTAGGCAATACCAAATTGACAAACCTACCGGCATAGCAAAGTCAACTCAGCTGAACCTCAAGGTGTTACTGCTCAATGCCAGAAGCCTAAATAAAAAACTAAACTCCCTCCAAGCCCTCCTCACACTCAAGAATATAGACATCTGTTCAGTTAACAAGGCATGGTTTAAGTGGCAGAGAGTACCCTGGCAAAGCAAGGCTTCAGTGCCTTCTACACTTTTAGACCAACAGCTGCACAGACAAGGGCTAAAGGTAAAGGTGCCTTGATATACATAAGTAACAAGCATACCTCTTGGGTGGTCAACAAAAATGATGTTCTGGAGTTCCTGCACATGCAGATCACCACAGACAAAATCCAACACCATATCCTAGCCAGCTATAGGTCACCCTCCATGTCCCAAGAGGCTCACAATGTATACATGTACCTAATGGACACACAACATAAAACCCAACACACTACTCATGGGAGACTTAAATTACCCCTCCTTAGAATGGGAATTCTATATGGCTTCAAATCTACAGGCAAAAAGATTCTTGGACTTTGTAAATACAAACACCCTTGACCAAATATGGAATATGCCCACTAAAGGCTCTAACATACTATATTCACAAATATAAGAGAATGATGCATCAGCCCAAATGTCTCATCTTCCCTGGTAAGGTCCAATTATAAAGCTGCCTACTTTAAAATCAAACTCAACTCCATATTCCCAGTAAAATCAGTAACAGGCACTATTCCAAGGTAAATTATCTTTTATTAACTGATGGTTTGTCAAAATTCAATGTCCTTCTAAATCCCAAGAACGCAGCAGTCTACGTTGAATTGCTGTCAGTAATTCTGTACAACCAAGTCAATGGAAGCATGCAGGTTGCTGTACCTACTGGCAATAAGCCAAGAAACAAACAGCCTTGGTGGCATCCATCCCAAATTAAACAGGATATACAACAAAAGGGAAAAAAATGCTGAGGCATAAATCAGGAATGGTAATTCCCATAATGATAAAAACTCTCTAATCAAACTAAATAGGCAAATAAGACGACTAATGAGGTCAAACAAAGCCAACTCTGCGGTTAAGATAGCCTCCCAGGTGAAGGATAATCATAAAGCCATTTTCATCTGTGTCAGAAACCTCAAGGGCAGTACACAGCAATGTATTAAACTGGTAGTTAATGGTGCCACATTCACTGTGCCTGGTGAAACAGTGAACCTATCAGTGGGCAAATTCAGTTCCAGCTTTACCCCCATCGTTCCTTTAACTTTCTTCCAGAAAATACTCTCAGATATAACTGATCCAACTATAACTAGGGAGCATGTACTGTCTGTTCTCACTAAACCCAAGAACACAGCCTCAGTGGGCCCTGATAATATCACTGGATGCCTCCAGTCTAAAAATATGACTTTTCACGACTGTTGAAATTGCTATTTAACTATAGTTTTAAAACAGGTTTTGTGCTACAGGAATGGAGGCCTGTGATGGTCATTCCCCTTCAAAAGGAAAGACCTTCAACACATCCTGGAAAAGACAGACCCACTAGTCTGCGTAGTATTATTTGCAAAGCCATGGAAAAGATTATTATGGAAATCATCAACAAGGACATAGGAGACCTCAAGAAACTGAATCCATCCCAGTTTGGCTTTGTCACTGGTCGGTCACCCTTACTAAACCTGATGGACTTTGAAAAGGTCACTAAGGCAATGGAGGGGAAAACAGTGCATACAGCCTACCTAGAATTGGTTAAAGCATTTAATACAATACCTCCTTCAGGCACTGTCAACAAACTTAAGGGCATAGGCATAAAACCATTTATAATATGCTGGATAGCTATTTTGTTCATGTATAGGACCCAAGAGTTTAGGATCTGTGATGGCACCTCTACAAAGAGGCCATTCACCAGTATAGTCCCTCAGGGCTCTGTGTTGGACCCACTCCTCTTTGACATGTACTTCTCTGATGTCAAAGCCAATGTCAAGCCACTTGACTAAACTGGTAGCAGTCAATGAATCTCCTCAAGATGAGAACACCCTTCAGGAAGGTCTACCACAAGCAAATGCTTGGTGCCAAAGATATGGCTTAAAACTCAAGAGCAAGAAATCCAGCATAGTGCCTTTTGGGAAGCTGACCATCCTGGGTACTACTTCATCAATAAAAAACACTTAAAAGTTGATTCACTAATCATGGATATGGAAACTCATGTAGATAGTAACCTAGACTTCGACCAACATGTGTCCAAGGTAGCAAGCAAATCCTCCTGTGTTGCTTATTTTATAAGTAAGATCATGGCATTTAGGTCCAGAGAAGTCATCATACAACTGTACTTGGCCCTCATCGGACCCATTATTTAGTATAACGCCTCCCTCAGTATGCATCTGACCAGACACATGCAGCAACTGGAACTGCCACAGAGGTCCCTTACAAAAGCAATGCATAAAGTAAATGCAATGTTCTAGACTGATTGCTTCAAAGCCCTGTGTCTTAACTTGGTATCATACAGATTTTTAAGAGGTGATTTTTGCTTGATGTGCAACATATCCCTGGACCCAGTATTAATGAACGTTTTGCACACGCACAAAACAATTAGCATCAGAACTACTAGATTAAAAGACCTAAATGTTGCATACAACATATATATGACATGTTGGAGAGACAGATACATTTCCCAGATAACTTCCATTCTCTGGAACATGCTCCCCATCCATGTGAAGCAGAATTCCTTCCTACCCCTATTTAAGTGCAACTTGAACCAATGAATGGGTAATCAGAAATTCACCCTGGACTGGCATCTATGTCTCTAATGGTCAAAGCCAGTCACTTAAGTGACAGTACCTGATTTGCTGTAGTTACAGACTCTTCCATTCTTGTGTACCATGTTGTCTCTTTTCTGTTCATACAGTGCAACACAATAATTCCAAATGTGGCAAAGGTACATACAGCACAGATTTCAGGATGTGTTTGGCACATTTGAACTTCAACAGAATGGTTGATAGTTCAAGCTGGCACAGTGGCAGTGGCTGTACATTGCCTTTTAGTCTACATTACTGGGTGACATATTCTATGATATTCACTTGTGACCTCTGTTCTTTGTGTGTGGAGTTTTTTCTGACTTGGTATCCAAGCATAATGCAAATTAATTTATTACTGTGTTCGACTGCCTTGGTAGCAGATGTGTTGCATACAGCAATATATAAACATAGTTGCTCTGAGTGTTGTAATGCATAGTCATTATTCTATCGGAGTGGCACACAACAGCTTAAGAATAAGATTAAAAGTGTGAATAAAGGCAAGGATATGATTCCATTATCAGACAATACTAATATGTGTAAGTACACATACGTAATATATATAGCAGGTCCATTGTCAGACATACAAAGACCATGCTTGTGAGGTTGAACAAACACTGAATATGAGTTAATTGTCTGTGTAGTGGCGAATGTATCCCCTGCATACCTGGGAAACTTGATATGCTCTTTCACTTGCCATGACATAATACTACAGAAACAGGTCATGGTGCAAGCATTACTCAATAAATGTCCAGAATAAGTCACCGAAAGGTCCTTGAAAGCTAGGATAGTTAAAGCTGTCAGTATCTTAGTATCTACTGCATTGGCCCTACCATGCATCCCCTTGGATCTGGATTGTGGGCGACACAGACTGACTAGGTCATGTGCAGTTTCCCTGTTCACACAGAATGATCCAAACTGCTACTTACTCAGTTGATGGCATGTCAGGCTGTGTCCAAACCTCTTCCACTAGTGGGATGTTCATTGGCACTAGCATAAGCGATACAGATGATGTCAATCTGCTTACACCAAAATGTGATTTTTTTTTGTTTTTAAGAGAGACATGATATTTGAATTTTGCCTTTGATATTTGAATCATCTAATCCAAATCTGCCCCTTGGCTAACTAAACAAACTAGGCAGAAAATGCTACTTAGAAACAAAATTTGGGCTAAATGGAGAACTACCAAATGCCTATCTGATCACCTTCTCTTCAAACAATTAAGAAATGCTACCAAGAGAGATACCCTTAGGGATAAAAAAGACTTCTACCTAAACCTCCAACAAACTTCACAACATACACCAAAAAAATTCTGGTCAGGAATTAATAAACTTCTTCAGCCAGGAAACACTACTACTCCCACCCCTGTAGGTTTCAACCAAAATAATTCCAACCTAATCCCTGATGCCTTTAATAAATACTTTACAGAAGCCATTCAATCTCTAGCAAACTCTCTACCACCTTTACCTGCTTCACAATTGAATACCTCTAATACTTCTTCCCCAACCTTTCATTTACACCCTGTTCCAACATCTCTTATTTACAAACTTCTTACCAAACTAAAACCTTGTACCCCATCCGCTGACCATCTCCCATCTGAATACCTACAGATTGCTGCACAAGCCATTGACTACCCCATATCTATCCTGATTAACAGAACCATCACTGAAGGCAAAATCCCTACCTTATGGAAAATATCACATATTATCCCTCTACACAAAGGTGGAACTTCAATTGACCTCTCTAACTACCGACCTATTGCCTTACTCTCCCCATTAGCCAAAATAATGGAAAAATGTATTCACAAACAAATTCTTAACCACCTTCTACAAAACAACCTACTAGCCAACTGCCAACATGGCTTTAGACCATTTCATAGTACTACTACTGCTCTTCTCTCCTTCACTGACACTATAAACAAAAAAGCCAATAATAACTCCTTTTCCTCTGCACTATTCTTAGACCTGTCAAAAGCCTTTGATATGGTTAATTATACCCTACTTCTTGAAAAACTAAAGCACCTTTCTCTCGACCTACAAGCATTACAATGGTTCAGATGTTATCTTCAAAATAGACAGCAAGCTATACTCTGGGATAACAATTTGTCTTCCTTACTTCCCGTTAATATTGGAGTCCCTCAAGGCTCAATCTTAGGTCCACTTCTTTTTTCCATATTTATTAACGATCTCCACTTGAACATACCCCACGCCACTTGCATTCAATATGCAGATGACTCTACCTTAATCTGTACTACCAATAATATATCCTCACTCCAATCTCTAACCCAAACTGTATTCCAAGAAGTAGAAAAATGGTTCATGCAACATCGTCTTCTCCTGAATCCAAAGAAAACAAAACTAGTACTTTTTACACCAACTCATAAGTCACCCACTCCATTCTTCTCTATAACCTCCAATAATGCTACTAATATAGCACCAGATACTACCACCCGCTTACTAGGTGTCACAATCGACAATCATCTTAACTTTGATGACCATATTAACTCCACCATAAAGACTGTTAACAGAAAACTTGGTACCCTCTACAGAATCAAACCCTTCCTTACACCCTCAGCCAGGCAAACTATCGCACAAACTCACCTCATTTCTACCCTTTTCTATGCCTCTGCTATATATACCAACCTTTCAAAAAACAACATCTCCAAACTATCTACCTGCTATAATAGTATTGCTAAGTTCATCACATGCTCTCCCTTTAAAACACACCACTGCCTTAACCTTAAACAACTAGGATGGTTAGAATTACAGAACCATATACTCTGTCAACAGTTACTTATGACACAAAAGATCTTATACCACCCAAACAATACCCCCATCCTCTCTAATCTGATCTCTCCATATAAAAACCTGGCTACACTACGTTCTGCAAATAAACTACTTGTCTCCTTAACTAAATCAAACAACAAAGCTGGTGACTCTCTTTTCTCAAACACTATAGGAAAAAAATGGAATCAGCTCCCTCCTGAACTATCTACACTAGCATCTGCTTCTCAATTCAAAAACCAAACAAAAGAACATCTAAAAACTAAGTGTTTCTGTCCTTGTGCTAACCCAGACTGAAACCTGTATTTCACTCCTATTTCAACCCTAGCCCTCCCTCTTGCCTACAAAACTTATTTCTCTCCTCTTGTTTTATTCTTAGTAATTTGATAGGATTTGGGAACTTTGTTCTTTCTGCAATTGCCCTGGTGCTGTCTAGTGCATTTGCTTGTTTATGTCTGGTCTAGCTTTTGCCTAAATGTTTTCTAGTCACTGTTTGTTAGTCCATGTGCTTTTCTCATTTTACCTATGTTACTATGGTACTGTTGCTTTATTACTCTATTTTACTTATTTGCTTTTGTTATATTGTTATTCTTATGCTTGGAGCTTTTCTCCCCGGGCCTCTACTGAAAATGGACATGTATCCAGTTAGACTAGCCTGGTCAACAAATGTAAAATAAAATAAAATAAAATAAATAAAATAATTAAAAAATAACCACTTTTTCAGCCAGTCAAAACTTCCAAGGCTTGGAGCATTCCCCCAGAAAAACATACAATGCAGATTTGTAACGGAAAGTCAGTCTGTGTTATGTAGTGAAAGAGATGATGTACTGCAGTACCAACTCATGCTCTATGCACTTTATTGGGAGGGTACAATATATTTATAACAGTGAAATTCACTGGTCTGGCATGACCTGTACCTTTTCTGGGAGAGGTGGTGTGCAGTATGGCTCCAGTGTGTACAGGCTGTAAATTCCTGGCTACATCCCTGTTCAACAATATTTTTTTTCTACTACAGAAACGTCCCAATGCTTCTCAATGCCCCTTGAAGTGACTATTATTTATTTTTCTATTTTATTAATCATTGAAGTAATAGGTGCAGAGTTTTAGGGTAGTTGTAAATCCCTGCAGAAAATGTGATAATACATTTCTCAATCTCTTTCTCTTTTTGTAAATTAGCCAGTAGTGGTGACTTGTGGTAGGAGGCAATCTTTGTGCATTTACTTATCTGATCTACAGTCTGTAAAACAATACCTATAATTGACCAAGTATGTGGAAGACTGTAGACTGGAAGTCATTGTAGCAAACATACACACTCCCAAACCTCATAGATACCTACTTAACTTTCAGTGATACAGAACATTCATCTCCCCAGATGTTCAGCAAAAGGACCTGCAGTTAGCACTGGTGACAAGATGAACAGCTGGCACTTTTATAGATATGTGCAGTTTATAGATCATTTATATATATATATATATATATATATATATATATATATATATATATATGAGCAGAGTGGAGGAGGGGCAATGGCTACAACTCTGATCTGAGATATATAACAATAATTTTCCTGTTTTTGGCTTATTTATACTGGTTATTGCTTCTAGCAATGTATATATATATCACATTTTATTGCCTGCTGCATACCTTTTACTGTATTTTATTGCTATTATCTAATCTGCACTAGTAACTGATTTGTTTGCAGTTAAAGGCATTCTGTAGAGTCTCCATGCTCCTTTATCTGTTTAAAAACTTTGATTTTGTGGCTCACTGCTGTGATAAAGATTTCTGTAGTGTTTACTGTCTAAAAGAGTGTAGGCTAATAGCTTTAGTATTGTCCAAGTTCAGATTTGCTGTCTCTGGGCCTGTTTGTTTTTACAGTGATTGTTCTCAGCACATGACCAGGCCATCTTGAATTAGCAGAAGCCTTTCTTTACCTTAGTGGCAGGATTGTGTTGGTTGGCAACTGGCTAGTGGGGTTTGGTTCTTTTGAGTTTTTTTTTTAAGTTATCCAAGCTTGCATCTTCTGGTATTTAAGCCCTAACTTTGAGAGGATTTCTGTCTATACACACTGAGCAGAGTGGAGGAGGGGCATTGACTACAACTCTGATCTGAGATATATAACAATAAGTATCCTTTTTTTTTGGCTTATTTATACCGGTTATTGCTTCTAGCAATTTATATATAGCACTTTTTATTGCCTGCTGCATACGTTTTACTGCATTTTATTGCTATTAACCAATCTGCACAGGTAACTGATTTGTTTGCAGTTAAAAGCATTCTGTAGAGTCTCCTTGCTTCTTTATCTGTTTAAAAACTTTCATTTTGTGGCTCACTACTGTGATTAATATTTCTATAGTGTTTATTGTCTGAAAGAGTGTAGGCTAACAGCTTTAGTGTTGTTCCCCACCCTCCGTCCCTGTTGGTGTCTTGTTGTTATACATAGAGGCTTTGCAGTTGCCCGCCCCTACTGTAAATTTGATCTGGGACACTCTTCCCAGTCTAGTGTCATTAGCTCATTCTATCTAATACAGAGAGAACATCTGAGAAGGCCAACCCACTTAGTTTCTTTAGTTTCTCTCCTTTCTCCCTTTCTTAAAAAAAATGCCTGAATCTCCTTGTGTTCTTACTGTGCTTCTCAAACATTTTGGAAATATAGAGTATATTTTAGTGCATTTATTAAAACTGTATATGCCTTAACATTGCTACAACTCAAGTGCTCTAAGTTGCACTGCATCTGAATTGTTTAAGTGTGTTTTAGCTGTTTTTCTGTATATATAGACTTCTCTGTATATGTAGACTAGCTGCTTATTCTGCTGTATTACTGCCTCTTAAAAATTGTTTTTCAGTTGTGCACTTGCCTTGCTTAATTTAAAAAGTTTTAAATTGCTAATTTTGTAGAGTTTTAATTGCATTTATTGTTTAGGGCTACACACTCAAGTGTGTTAGCCTTTTCTGTGTTTATTTACTGAATTATTGCATTGTTTAGCCTGTTTTAACAAAAAAAACAAAAAACAAAAAAAAAAAACAAAGAAACAAAAAATACTATCTTGTTTGCTTGTTTCCCACCTTTCCTAGCTAGTATAGTCCAGATCCCAGGCTTTGTTGTCCTCAGGACTTTATTTTCTGTGTTCAGAGCTATCCAGACCTTGCTGTGGTAGAGAGAAGTCCTGCTGCTTACTAGTGGGAGTGGAGAGTATTGTACTGCCCATCTAACACTAGAGGAGTTGTTTCCAGCTCTGAAATTGTAATTTTATTTACATTTTTTGGGCTCCTTCATTGAAGGTTGTGCATCAGAGCTGGTAACTTGGCACGTAAAAATTTATTGCCAATCATTAGTGGACCGGAGTTCCACTGTGGCGACCCCAAACCGGGAAAAGCCAAAAGACACATTTACATTTTTGGGCTGATTTCTATCCCTTTCAACTTTCTGGCTTAAAAACGCGTGTGTTTGAGCATTTTTTGCATCATGCAGCACCGCGGGGCTACGGTTAGACTATTCCAGGTGCCAGAAAGTCTGCTCTTCAAGTTTTCCCTTAGAACTAGCTGGTTTCTCAGTAGTAGCACTAAAATCTGAACCCCTGTGACAGGCAATTGCTCTAGATCCTGCTGAAAAGCACTTGGATGCCTTAAACTGATACAAGCACTCAACTCTCTTTGTTAATAAGGAAAAATTAATTGTGGGCACTAAACAGCCTGTAATTGCAAAGTACCTTGCAAAGACAAGGGGAAACAGCTCTTGTACTTTACATTTAGAAAAAAAAAATGCATAAATAGGCATGTCCAAGGGTCAGCTTCTCGTGATTTCTCCTGTCCATCTGGTGAATCTGGGCATACTGGGGCAATGCAGCAACTGCCTCATGTACACAGACAACTCTCTCCTCCTACCACCCAACACTACAACCTGTGAGAGAGATGCACTTACACAACCAAACTGGAAGCAAAGCTCTCTCCAGCCAAGATTGTGCTAGACAGTCAAGAGGAGAAGATTACCACCTGCACTACACCTCAAGCAACACAGAGCCCTTCAAAACCCACACCATCAACACCTACACATAGCAACACTAAACCCACATATGCGGAGGCCATTAACATTAACCTGCCCAAGCAACAAGGAGCTCTGAAGCTGAAGTGCAAACAAACACCAGTCACAACCAAAGTGACACATAGCTCACAACATCAGTGTGTCACCCAACAACAGCCCCTAAGGCAAGACAATGTACCCAACACTTTAGTCATAGGTGACTCTATAATCAGGCACACTGATGTCCCACTCACCAGGCTGAACAAGGAGAAAAATTAAAGTCAGCTGCCTGCCAGGTGCCAGGATCTGCCACATAATGCATGCACTCAAGTCACTCCACAACAAGTACAAATATGACTCTGTCGCTGTCCATGCTGGAGTGAATGACTTGAAACATACCTCCCTGGACTATATGAAAAGAGACATGGAAGAGCTCTTGGATTATGTGGCTCAGGCAGGTATGACCCTAGCCCTGATTGACTTCAACAATTGGCTAAGCTTCTGGTGTCATTCAAAGGGGATCCAGTATCTGTCTGTCTGGGAAGACATGATCCACGATGCTTTGCCAGAGATGGTCTGCACCTGTCACCCCTGGGATTCAGGTTACTGTCTAAACCTCTTGTCACCCCTATAGTGCCTTTTTTAGGCAAGGTTCAAAGGATAAAACCACCACCGTAAAAGATACAAGCATGCAAAATCTGAAGGTAATGCTACTCAATGCTAGAAGTCTAAACCTCAAAATGCACTCTCTCGAGACACTCCTAAAAATGGAGAACATTGATATCTGTGCAGTAACTGAGACCTGGTTCAAGGCTCCAGAGAGCATCCCTGCAATACCAGGCTACAACTCTTAACACACTTTTCAGCCACAAAACCATGACCGAAACAATAAAAGTGGAGGAGTGTCCATATTCACCAAGGATATTCACACCTCCAGGCTAGTTGCCCAATCCAATGCATCTGAAATTCTCCAGGTGCAACTAACATTAAGTAAGACTGTAATCCAAATTGTAGCTTCCTACGGATCCCCCTCCATGTCCCAAGATTCTCACTACACCTTTCTAAACATACTGGCAAGTATTAAGGTACAACCAAACACCCTAATACTGGGTGATTTCAACTACCCTGCCAATAACTGGGAAAACTACTCCGGTACCAACACCTTTTCCCAATGGTTCTTGGAATTCATAAATTCCAATGCCCTGGATCAACTAATCCATTGTCCCACCAGGACTCCAATATCCTAGACCTGGTAATTACCAGCATGAGAGATAGATGCTCCACACCAGTGGTTAACCCCTCATTGGTCAGGTCTGACCATAAGCAAATCACCCTTGACATCCACATCCCATCCCCACCCCCTCAGTAAGAACACCTCCGTAAAAAACTTCTCCAAAGCCAACTTCATGCTACTCAAGTCAGAAGTGACAAACTTCATGACACCCATGCAGATAGGTTCTGAAAGTTTGACTGCTGAATCCTACACTAAGGCACTGTATGAGCACATCCACATGTGCATGAATTATGCCATCCCAAATAAAATCAAGACGCTTTCCTACAAAAAGGAAGCCAATCTAGTGGTCCCCTGCCATAAACAAACTATACAACAGAAGGAAGAAACTGTTGCAGAAAAGAGAAAAATCCCAGGATGCAAAAAACTCCCTTACCAGCCTCAGTAAGAAGCAGAGATTCTCATAAAATCCTCCAAAGTTAGCTACGAAAATAAAATTGTCAAAGTTTCCAAAGGCAACCAGAAGGCATTCTATAGTTATGTCAAGAATCTAAATGGCAATGCTCAGATCTGCTCTGAGCTACAACAGAATGACATTAAATATACTGATCCAAAGGATATTGCCAATATCCTAGCAGATCAATTTAGTGCCAACTTCACCCCCCTCTCACCCCCTAAAGGGCCCATCTCAATACCAAAAGATTGCCAAATTCTGGTAATCCTGGCCACACAGGTAGAAACCACACTCTCCAAAGCTACAAATACAGCATCCATGGGACCAGATGACATCCCGGGCTGTGTACTACATGAACTACAAAATGAAATGGCACCTCACCTTGGGCTTCGTGCCCACTTAGTGGCGCACAGCTGCAGCTATCCCACTCCACAAGGGGGGATCCACCTTGGATCCCAGGAACTACTGTCCCATCAGTCTGACGAGCCTGATCTGAGAGGGCATGGAATGCATTATCATGGAACTTATAAACAAAGACATTGGCAACCTTCAAACACTGGATCCCCTCCACTTTGGGTTCGTGAAGGGCTGATCTTGTCTCCTGAACCTGACTGACTTCTTTGAATCAGTCTCCACAGCTGTGAACAATGGTAAGGTGGTCTACACAGCCTATCTGGACCTTGTCAAGGCCTTCGACACCACCCCCCACTCTGGAATCATAGATAAACTTACTAAGCTGGGCATAAATCCCTATGTCACTTGATGGGTTGCCAACTGGCTTACTGACAGAACCCAGACTGTAAAAGTAGCTGACTCCAAATCCAGCTCCAGACAAGTGACAAGTAGAGTACCTCAGGGTTCAGTCCTGGGACCGCTCATGTTTGGCATCTACTTCTCTGAAGTACAGGCCAACACTAAGGGACTCTGGCTAACAAAGTTCGCAGATGACTGCAAACTGGGAGCCATTATTGAATCCCCAATTAATGTGGATATTCTACAAAATGGCTTTACAGAAACAGATGTTTGATGCCAGAGCCATGGGCTCAAGCTTTATGACAAGAAATGTATAGTTATCCCCTTTGGGAAAAAACATGTACCCATGAATTACCACATAGGTGGCAGTACACTAAACACAAAACGTGTTAAGAGAGACTTAGGGACACAGGTGGACAGTGGTCTCACCTTCGATAACCACATAGCCACAACAGTTAGGAAATCCTTCTATGTGGCACACCTCATCACTAAGGGCTTTTCATCCAGAAAAAAGGAGGTCATTGTCCCACTGTACTCATCCCTCATTAGACCCATTATAGAGTACAATGCCCCATTTGGTATGTACCTCACAAGACATCTGCAACAGCTGGAAAGGCTGCAGAAAAACCTCACTAAAAGAATCACAGGCCTAAAGCAGATGCCTATGCTAACCGTCTAAAAAAACTCCAGCTATACTCTGTGGCATATCATCTACTCAGAGGCGATCTCTGCTTAACATACAAGGCGATGTCAAACCCTGAGCTGTTGGACATGCTCCACTTAAAGAAATCCCAATCCCTCAGAGCCACATGCTCCAGGGATCTAAACCTTGTCATCACAATGAACAAAACATGCTGGAGGGATAGGTTCCTGACCAAGAGACTCCCCATACTCTGGAATAGACAGCCTATACATGTCAAGCAAAGCTCCTCCTTGGCCCTCTTCAAAAGGAACCTTGACGATTGGATGGGAGATAGGAAATTCACCCCAGGGATCATGTCAGTCACCCTGCTAGACAGGGGTCCAGGGAAGAAAATATTGTGGGAAGAAATATCCAGGGAATTGTTATGGCTAGGCTTGTATAGGTCCTAGGGCCAATAGCCTAGTACCAACCTATGAACCTATGAACCTATGTAAATATAGACATAGAAACACACAAGCCTGTATATAACACACACACACACACTCACACACACACACACACACACACACACACACACACACACACACACACACACACACACACACACACACAAACATATGGATTCACTTTATAACATTCCTACTCAAAAAATACCTATACCAAGCTAAACCTGTCATCTACCATCAAATACGTAAAAAACTAAACTTTAACCCACTCACATTCAGCTCATTCCTCAAAGAATGTAACTGGCATCCTCTAAAGTACCTCAGTCTTGATGATGCAGTTAAATTTTTTAAAACTACCTTCCTGAGCATCCTTAATTACCATGCCCCCATAAGACTTTCCAGAATCAAAGCACAACCCTCCCCATGGCTACAGAAAACCACTAAGTCAAAAATGAAAAACAGGGATAAAGCCTAGGAGCACTGGCGCAAAACCAAAACCCCCTCAACTAGACAGAAATTCCTAGAACTATGCAATAGAGTCAAAAAGCTAATAAAACAGGACAAATTCCAATACTACCAGTCTGCCCTAGACTCCTCACAACACATCCCCAAACAATTCTGGTCCTCCATAAACTCCATCCTCCACCCAGGTAAAGTCAGTACCCCTCCTCCTAACATCCCTCACTCCTCAGAAAATATTGCTACCTCATTCAACACACACTTCACACAAACCATACTATCACTAGCTAAACAACACAACCTCCCTCCCCTCCAACCCACACCTTCAACTAGTAATCTCCCCACTGCCTTCTCTTTTTCTCCTGTACTTACCTCCAACATAAAAAAACTCTTAACTAAACTTAAGCCCACCAAATTAGCTGCAGACAACCTCCCAAGTTAAACCTACAAATCGCAGCTGATGCTCTGGCCTACCCATATCCATCTTGATTAACCAATCTCTGTCAGAAAGTTACGTTCCCAACACTGTGGAAAGTATCACATATAATTCCCCCTCCACAAAGGCGGACCCTCCACAGAACTAACCAATTACCGCCCCATAGCTATTCTCTCTCCACTCTCCAAAATACTACAGAGATGCATACACTCTCAGGTCTCAGACTACCTTCTTACTAACAACCACCTTTCCAGTACTCAGCATGGTTTCCGACCAAACCATAGCACCACCACTGCCTTACTCTCCTTTACTAACACTATCTTTCAGCATAAAAACAATGGCTATCTCTCCTCTGCTACTTTCCTAGACCTATCTAAAGCATTTGACATGGTCCCACACAAACAACTTATCTCTGTCCTCAATAACCTATCCTTCTCACAATCAGTCACCAACTGGTTTCAGAGTTACCTGTCTGACCACCAACAATCCGTTGCATGGCAGAATGACATATCTCCCCAACTACCTGTCTCCATAGGGGTTCCCCAAGGATCCATCCTTGGACCCCTACTCTTCTCTGTTTTCACCAATAATCTAGCCTCTGCCACCAAACATGGCACACTCATACAATACGCAGATGACTCAACCATCATCTGCTGAGCCCAGTCCCTACCAAAACTGCAAAAAGTCACACAGGAAGCCTTTTCCTCTGTTGAAACATGGTTATCCAATGCCCAATTAATACTCAATCCAAACAAAACTAAACTACTCATCTTCCAACCCACCAAACATACTCAAAACAACTCTCACTTTAACATCACAGCAAAAGACAACACCACTATATACCCAACTGAACACACCAAATTGCTAGGAGTGGAAATAGACAAAAAACGAAAATTTGACATTCACATATCTATGACCATAAAAAAAGTCCACAAAAAACTAGAAGCGTTATACAGAAATAAGCAACTTCTCACCAAAGCAGCAAAGATTTCAATAGCAAATTCCCACCTTATCTTCACCCTACTTTATGCCTCTCCAGTATATACCAACCTAAGGCAATGCGATCTAAACAAGCTAGAGACCTGCTACAACGAAATCGCCAAATTCAACACAAGGGCATCCTACTGTAGTCACCACTGTCTCTCACTTGCTGAACTGGGCTGGCTTGAACTCCCTCACCTCCTTCAATGGTATCAACTCTCACTCACCCACAAACTAGTAAACCATCCACTAAATGTCCCATCCCTCCAGAATCTACGCCAACCCTATCGCACCACCAGACCACTAAGATCCAGCAACAAAAATCACTTGCAGATCACTAAAGCCAATAACTCTTCTCTTGCACCATAGCCAAATTATGGAACTCCCTGCCACCCACAATTACCTCCATACCATCATGCACCCACTTCAAAACTTTACTAAAAGCGCACCTAAAAACATGCTGGCTATGCCCTTGCAACTCACACTCTAATATCACCCACCCCATCCAACCACTGCCTTTCTTTCCACTCCACTAACTACCTTGATTATAGCAAGCTCAGATGCTCATAAGCCTAGTACTTATTATACAGCAGGAACTTCTTATTGTAACATTTGTTAATGTCTGTTATGTACTTCACAGATAAAGATTCTAGTTGTCTACTGATGTGCTATGTTCTTCATCTGTAAATAAGTTGCAAGTAATTGCTATGTAAATTGTTAATCGCTATGTAATGAAATGTAACTACTGTCTGTTTATTTTAACTGTAGAGCTTTTCTCCCCGGGCCTCCACTGAAAATGGACATACATCCAGTCGGACACTCCCGGTCAACAAATATAAATAAATAAATAAATAAATAAAATGCGCTCAAAATACCGAAATCTCAAAATTCAGTATTGTGAGACTAAAACGTCGCAGAACGATAAGATCAAGATATCAAAATTTCGAATCTCAGTACACTGGATATTCATAATATTGAATATTCAGAGTGTGACTTTATTTAAAGAAATTCATGCTTCATTTGAAACCAGCAATCTCAAGTCCATTACAGTCCTAGTAATAATTCCAAAGTGCTCCCCCGATCCTATGAAACACACAGTGATAACTTCCATCATTTCTGTTTATCAGTATGCTACATACAGTTTCAAACCATCTCTGTTCACATCTTTAAAAGTCTGGCTATAGCTAGTAAAGAGTCCAAAGTGCTGTAACTCATTCTGTTACTTAGTACATTCTCAAACTGCCCATGCCATTTTACAACATGACGACGTTTAGGTGAAGAGGCACAACTGCTAGCCATACGAGCTCGTAACTCCTCCACTCTGTCTTGCTCTCTAGCTAACATACTCATTAGTAAAGATTGATCTGTTACCCTGTTTCCTAAATGACACTTTAATCTGCAATGCCATGCGTCTACACTGTTCTGCGTGCGTGGAAGAAACAGAGTGTTTAAATCATAAACATTCCAAAAATGACACTGGGAAGAGAGGTGGGAGTCTACAGGATGCAGTAATTCTTGTTGAAAATTTACGTACCTTATCTAACACGTAACAGTCATCAAAATACTTAATCAAGTCTTTTCCCTCATTAGGAAAGGAGTCTTTAACCAAATGAAATACTGTCAAAACCTCCTCTCCCAGTAGGAAAGCGGCGCAAGTAGTGACTTAACCGCCAATTGACATGTCATATTAGTGTTATACAGCGGAGCAAATCCTAGCTTTTGGACCTTACACCAAATATTCTGGCCAAAGATATCACACCGTGTAAATTAATTCCAATACTCCTCACTGCTGCTATTTCAAAATCTGTTAACACGTATTTCAAATTACTTTCATAGCCGTATTCAGCTAGTAGTTCCAGCATGCAATGCCACATGGAATTGTGAGATGTAAGAGACGTTTTACTCATCAGACAAAATAGCAGGGGTACACACATACTAAATCCACCA